>NC_087223.1:17711074-17723574 GCF_015104395.2 Macrobrachium nipponense | reverse complement strand
TTGACAGCACGTAGCCTTTTGTTATGAATAATTATCACATCGAACCGTGATCCATTATATATCAATTCAAGCTACAAATGTCCTTTAATATCTAAATTCACTTTACCTCCCAAATGATATATTTTCATATATGTACCGAAGGGGAATTTTTAGTGATAATAATTTCGTCCCCCATGGGATCGAACCACCGTCCAAGTGGACGGGGACGAAATCAGGGACAGTCAGTGACGCTATCCAAATCAGCCAACAGAGACGCTATAAGTTCAAATATCGATCTGATCTTACAACCTCACCCTCGATCTCGGTGCCTTTTGTAATTAGATAATCTGCCTATGAAACGCCCGTCCCTACCATGTTAGAACCAATTCGAGCGTTTGAAACAGACACGTAGCCTTTTGTTATGATAATTATCACATCGACGTGATCCATATCTATAATATCACTTCAGCTAAACAAATGTCCTTTAATATCTAAAAACCAAATTCACTTTACCTCCCAAATGATATATTTTCAATAATATGGGTAACCGCCAGGGGAAATTTTTTAGTTGCATATATGTACGAGGGAAATAGTGCCCCCTATATCCCCGTCCACCATTCGATCGACACCGTCCAAGTGACGGGGACGAAATTATTATCAACAACTACCGTTCCAAATCGTACATATATGAAAATATATCATTTGGGAGGTAAAGTGAATTTAGATATTAAAGGACATTTGTAGCTTGAATTGATATAATATATTCATACAAAATGCTACGTGGCTGTCAAAGCTTGTCATACGTAAAGAATTGGCTAACATGGTAGACGGGGTTTCATATCGATTCTTAATTACAAAAGCACCGAGATCGAGGGTGATTTGTAAGATCAGAATCGATATGAACTTATAGCGGGTCTGTTGGCTGATTGGATAGCGTCACTGACTGTCCTGATTTCGTCCCCGTCCACTTGGACGGTGGTTCGATCCCATGGGGGGACGAAACTATTATCAACTAAAAAATTCCCCTTCGGTACTATATGAAAATATACATTTGGGAGGTAAAGTGAATTTAGATATTAAAGGACATTTGTAGCTTGAATTGATATATAAATGGATCACGGTTTCGATGTGATAATTATTCATAACAAAAGGCTACGTGCTGTCAAACGCTCGAATTGGCTAACATGGTAGACGGGGTTTCATATCGATTCTAATTACAAAAGCACCGAGATCGAGGGTGATTTGTAAGATCAGAATCGATATGAACTTATAGCGTCTCTGTTGGCTGATGGATAGCGTCACTGACTGTCCTGATTTCGTCCCGTCCACTTGGACGGTGGTTCGATCCCATGGGGGGACGAAATTATTATCAACTAAAAAATTCCCCTTCGGTACATATATGAAAATATATCATTTGGGAGGGTAAAGTGAATTTAGATATTAAAGGACATTGTAGCTTGAATTGATATATATATATATATATATATATATATATATATATATATATATATATATATATATATATAGATATATATATATACACACACACACACACACACACACACACACACACACACACACATATATATATATATATATATATATATATATATATATATATATATATATATATATATATATATAGTATATATATATATATGCAGGCCAGATTGAAGATGTCATAAATTACGATATTGATTCCATGACTTCTAATAATAATAATAATAATAATAATAATATTAATAATAATAATAATTAATAATAATAATAATAATAATAATAGTATATGACTTTTAATAAATAACCTTTGATTACGGAGAAATCTACCTTTCCATTTGTAAAATAAAGCCCATTTTTCAGAGAAAATACGTATTCCATTTTATTCAACAACCTCCTCCCAAAAAACAAAAATTCAGAAGATATTTTTTCCATTTTATCAGAAAAAATTATTCCATACCTTTCTCCCTAAATATTTTTTTAAGGGAAAAAAATATTGCATTTTATCAGAAAAATATTATTCCAAAATTTCCCAATAAAAAAAACAAAAAAAATTTAATTATTCAGAAAAGAAAAACTTGACTATTCCAATGTATTCAACACCAATCCAACACATTCACCGACACAGGTCAATCGTTCATTTGACCCAAGTGACCTACGTCACGGTGTATTAAACTGACAATATAACATTACCAACAAAAACGACGTTGCCATTCATTGTGCAATCGAAGTCAGTGCCTCGTCGTTACTTTGGTTGCAATTTGCAATGTCCTTTTTTGTTGCAAGCGAAATACGATTGATTTCGTCAATGGCTGAAAGCAATTCTTTTAAAGATTGCGGGGTGGTGCTTAGCAATTGAGATGTCCATTGGTGAGGCTCTAAATATATTCAGCAGGCTAGAGAGAGAGGAGAGAGAGAGAGAGAGAGAGAGGAGAGAGAGAGAGAGAGAGAGCAACACAGGAAGGGGGCAGCCGTCTAAAAATGAGGGGAATATATCTCCATATTTTGCTTCAGAATAAATAGAGTTGTCTGGGAAGGATTCCCCATTTGGAGATGACCAATAGAAATGCACTTAAACTAAAGATTATCACTTTTTAATAATAAGTAAATTCTGGTCTGAGATTATTCCCGTAAGGGTCTAAGACACCGTTGTCAACTTGTACGTGACATTGTTGCAAATTCTTCTCGAAGGTGCAACATTGTTGTCAAACTTGTATGTGGCATGTAATTCGTAAAAAATTTCATATGTATCGCTATAACTTACAGGTGAAGTATTATTGGTAAATATCTGCTTGGAGTGAAAATAACTTTTAAAATAGATATAAATATCCCCTATAAATTTATAATACAAATGATTGATGAAAAATGCTAAATTGTATTGGATTATGATATGAATACGCTTAGTGGTAATGACGATATTTTAATTGTTTATTAAAATAGCATGAGTTTGAGCGACTCCATTGTAAGTACAGTTTGTATAACTAACATTATATATACACACACACACACACACACACATATATATATATATATATATATATATATATATATATATATATATATATATATATATATATATATTATATATATATATTTATATATGTATGCATGCATACTTTAAAACTGAGAGAGAGAGAGAGAGAGAGAGAGAGAGAGAGAGAGAGAGAGAGAGACTCAACAACGACCTGTATTCATTACTGATGAAACTATTATTACAAATATTAATAGTAACCTCATTTTTTTTCATTTCCAGAACTTGTGCAACAAAGCCTCGGATTTGGTGAGTATTAGTAGATTAAATGTTTCATTTTTGACCAGACAATTTCCGTCGAAGGTGTTCATTTTTATCATTTTTTTATGTTCATTTTTTTCCTCTTTCTTTATTCCATGATTTTAATTTCTTTCTAAAATCTTTGGTTTTCTTAATATTGGTATTTCGTCTCAATTTCTATTCTGTGTGACTGATTTTCTGCGTATATATATATATATATATATATATATATATATATATATATATATATATATATATATATATATATATATAAAATATTTAATTTCGCTCCTTTTATGTCAATTTTTCATTCAACATAACAAAATGTTATTTTATATTATAACTTAAAAAACCTCCCCATTTGTGTCATAATAACAACAACTGGTCCACTCTTATGAAGGCGAATAAAAGCTGTCATACGTAAATGTCATTTTTCAAAGCTTCTGTCATTAGAATGAATTAGAATTAATATCTTGTGTAATTGTGACATTCTTTGTCAACTGTTTCTTTCGTTTACGTCAAAAAGTCAGATGAATTTTTTCTACTTATTGAGAAAATATAGTTTTTAATCATGGCTGGAATTTTGGTCAATTTTTACATATTAAGATAATAATTTTAAATAGAGGTGTTAATATCACGTTCTTTTTCAGATAAATGGATTTTTTATGATTGTTCATAGAGGAAGATGTTATTCCATATATATAAAAAACTAAAACTAAAGAGGTCAACCAGATTGCTTGCAGGAATGCGATCAGGCCAGAGACGCTAAGATGACGTATACAATAAAGTAGGCTAAGTTGACATGCCGTCTTTTGTGGTCATTCATTTGTTTTGAAACATTAGTCCAAGCTTCCTGCATGAGACAGCTACCGCGACCTATAATTCAAACGGCCTACGTGATTTCTAATGTGTCTCATTTGTATGTATGTTCATATGTTCAAGCTACTGTCTGCTTCCTTTATGACTTGTAACCGAGATGGTAGTCAGAACAGAACAGAATTAGCCATCATCATTGGCAGAAGCGATCAAGCCATCGTCATTGGCAGACCTGTACAATCCTATTTGATCTTCATCATGTAATCTCAGAGAATAGAACTTTTTTTTATACTTCGTGTTTTCTACTAGAACCTCACATCAGAAAGATATCATCATGAGTTTAACACATCGTCGTCATAACGAAAGAAGATAATACCGACTTCGTAAGTGATCTACAAACCCCAAGACACTCCAATGAGTATGGAAGTGCATAACTAACTGACTTAGCGTAGATTATTGCAAATCTAACATTACCTCATAGGGCGCCTTATTATACAAGGCAACAGCCCTAATATTGGTGGCAGACTACTACAAGAACTCTACAACGTCTTCCGAAGAAAAACCAGAATAATGAATAATGTATCATATCAGAAGTCAACGACGACGAAAGCAACAGATTCTTCAAGCAACTTAGTATCATCGTTTAGTGAGCGACTTCAGAAAACAACAAGAACTTTTCAACGTCTTCCGAAGAATAACGAATAATGTATCAATCATATCAGAAGTCAACGACGACGAAAGCAACAGATTCTTCAAGCAACTTAGTATCATCGTTTAGTGAGCGACTTCAGAAAACAACAAGAACTCTTCAACGACTTCCGAAGAATAACGAATAATGTATCATATCAGAAGTCAACGACAACGAAAGCAACAGATTCTTCAAGCAACTTAGTGTTTCGTTAGTGAGCGTCTTCAGCGGTGCATAACTTCAAGAAACAAACCGAACGCATCTTCAGCATCGGATCTTCAAAGGACACAAATCATCCAAAACAACACGCACGGGGGAAACTCAAGCCAATAAAACCAGGTAATCTGCTAAACAGAGAAGGAGGGCCAAGGCAACATCGTTATCGGAACACCGTGACTTCCCACAAAATCAAGCTAAGTACAATTTTTTTATTCATTTGGAGTAACTGAGTGTTTCCTTTGCATTGGTCGAATTTCGTTTATTATGTGACTGAAGTACGAGACATTCTTAATCTTATTTTTTACAGAAATTATCTACATCATTGGGAGTCGCTACTGCGAGTTTTTATCTTTGAGTTTCTGTTTCCAGAAGTTCTCCTGAATATCATAATCATATACTGTGTTAGTTTTATCATTATGGGTGATTATTAATCCTTTACGTAACAAATCATATTACACGTGAATATGCGTTTTACGCAGTGGATGTCTGCATTTACACAGATGCATAGATAGGGTCGTAGTCACCATAGTGATTAGAAAACACACAAAACAAGTGGAACAACACCCGCACAAATCTGGATGAATTAGAGGTAACACTATTTCGTCATGACAATAAATGCTCCTTTGCAAAGTCCGATCGCAGTTCAGCCTTTAGTATGCATAAAAAATCGAATCCCTATGACTCAACTTAACTTTAAAAATACGGCTGGATTGCAAGGAATAACATGTCTATAAAAAACTTTCATTAGGCTAAATGCGCTGACCTGGATCCCTCACTTTCAAATTTTAGCAAAGAATGAAGTAAACAACAGCAAGTACAAACAGTTAATATGTACGCAGTAGAGATAACTTGTTTTAATAGTAATCACTCAATTCTGTATAGTCAAGTCATTCATACGTTCGTTGCTTTATACGTAACTAGCAGCAACATAATGCTAAAACACACAATACGTTGCCGATGGTAATAAAGAGAGAATCAAATAAATCGTGCTTAAGCAAACTTGGTTAACTGGTGTATCTAGTCAGGACGGTCAGGGTCAGTCAAATCTGCCGAAGTGTTCAAAGCATAGCACATTCCACATAAGCGACTTCAGCGGAGAGGGAGAGCGATGTTGGAAAAATTAAAAAGGAATTTTCCTATGCATCACATGACCGTATCAAGTAATCAGAGCAGGTTCTCGTTTTTTTTAATACATAAGTTATTATAAGTAGTGGTGGATTAAGCCCGACTATACGCGCCGTAAAAATTAGAATATCTGGTTTTTATGCCTTTAGTCCATGTAATATCCTGTATTTACGGACTCACGCTGTTTTTTCTAAACTTCCCTAATGAGAGTCCGGATAAGCGAGCACTTACAGATACCTCTATAGTTATAAAAAAACATTATCTTACGTCCTGCCAAATAAGGCGTGTTTATCAAAGGAAAATTCTAGAAACCTTAAAACATATTAAAATAAACGTTTTAAACAAAAAGAGACAGTTAATCAAATAACTTATATAGAAGAACTAATCATATGTCTCACAAATCGTAACATTGTTCAAATGACCCAACAGAATTCTCCCACAACCGCAGTCGCAGTTGCACGCAAAATCTCGAGACGCAGACTTTGCTGGGATATGAAATTTTAATCCTTCCCGACACTCTGAAATATAACGATTTCCGCGAACAAAGCCCTAGACACGGTTGACTCGCAGCAACAAGTTAATCTAGTAATCCACAAAACAAAAATCCATACATATAAATATCGCATTTTTTTTATTGTTGCTAATTTTTAATCACGCTCAACCAGTCGTAGATGAATCTCTCTTATACTCTATCTAAAGTAATATCCGTAAAATCATTCAAGCAGAGGTGATTCAGCAGAAATTTTTTTTTATTTTTTATCTGAATACCTGGAAGTTTCTGCACTAGCGAGTGATCTCTATGGGAAAAACGGATATCATTGAAAACAAAATACGGTCTAAGGACAAACATAAAGCTATATACGTACCTTCATATAGACTCCCAATGAAATTTCAAAATTGACATAAATGACGAAGTTGAAAATTGTTAGTAATAGGAGTCATTAGGTAATCAAATAGCCCATATAATTTTTCCCTTAAACGTCAGAATAAATTTTTTTCACCAACTTGGACTTACTTAAAGCTTTCACCAGATACCATACCTAAGTGATTTTGACCTCATACACCGCTCAGCACACTCAGGGGAGATTATCAATTTTTTATGTATGCCTCTGGCTTACGTTGCGCCCCAATTACAATATAGTGTTTGGAGACTTTTAGGGGATACCCTACATGCCTATATGGTTGGTCTTGTAATCTTTTCTAATACCTTAGAAGTACATTCACATAAACTAGAGCTAGTGCTACAGAGGCAAAGACAAATAATCTCAGAGTAAAATATCTAAATGTGAGTTTTTAAAACCCGAACATGTTTATTTACATTTTTATGTGTCTAGTCAAGGTCTTAAAGTAGTCCATGGTAAGGTGTCGGCTATTCATAACTTTCCGGTACCTATTAACGTAAAAGGGGGATACAGCACTTTTGCGCTGTAGTGGGTATTACAATCGTATGTAAATATGTGACTCTTCAATCATGACAGCTCCTTTAACAAAACTTACGAAGAAGGGCGTAGATCTTTTATGGTCTAAAAAGCATCAACAGGCGTTCGATATCTTAAAAGCGGAATTATGCAGCTCACCTAACTTTGAAAATCCCTGATTTAAATAAGGAACTTTTTTTATAGCAACAGATGCCTCAGACCAAGGGGTAAGAGGGGTACTACTTCAGCAATATGATAAACAGTTCTTTCCTATAGCTTTTTATTCACGTAAACTTAAGCCCTCTAAAAGTAAATCCGCAGTAATAGGCAAGGAAGGACTAGGTATCGTTAACTCACTAGTACATTTCAAGTTCATAATCTACGGCTATCCTGTTAAAATCCTTACTGAACCATAAGTCACTTACCGAGTTTTTCAAAGGCTTTAATCACAGTCCCAAAGGAACTCGTTGGCATATGATCATTCAGGTCTTTGGAGCCAAGATACGATATCTACCTGGGAAAGCAAATATCATAGCTGACACATTATAACGCAAACCCGCACCATACTGCAAAGAACCATTAATTGGACTAAAAGATATAGAAACATCCGTGCCTATTGTTAAAACCGTATCTAAACAAGAAAATTCATTAACCCAAGAGATCGCGAGCATTGAATATCTGGGTTGGAGCGCTGAACTGTCACAAACTGAACAAAACAAGGGCCAGCAGCTAAGCAAAACAATAAACACTACGAACGGAAACAAGGTCAGCAGCTAAGCAAAACAATAAACACTTCGAACGGAAACAGGGGTCAGCAGCTAAAGCAAAACAAAAACAACCCTTTCCAAACGGGAAACAAGGTCAGCAGCTAAGCAAAACAATAAGCCACTTCGAACGGAAACCCTAAAGCAAAAGTATATTAAGTATGTGTATCAGAATTATGTAATCAAATATAATATTTTATGTAGGTCCGTGACGAGGAAAACCGAAGAAACACAGCAGGTGGATAATGACCAAGGTAGTTAGTAATAATCTCTTTCATACCAATCGTCCTAAACTGGTTGCATTCCATCATCCAGGGTTCTCTATTATGTCACAGAAAGCCAAATCACTGTTTTACTGGCCTACAATGATTGCAGATATAAAAAGCAAATAACGAATTGTAACACGTGTCATGAAAACAAGGGATACACTAAGACACCTGTCAGTTTAGGGGCCTATCGTGTGCCAATCAATCCTTGAAAGAATATACGTAGAATTATTAACAGAATTACGAGTCTGACAGAGGAAATAAACACTTCTTAGTGTTAATAGTTCCCCTGACACGTTATATAGAATTAATAGCACTAAAAACAAACACCGCAATTGAGTGCGCTAGGAATATTTATGAGTGCTAAATCAGTAAGCATGGAATTCAACACATAATAATCTCTGACTCGGGGGGGTGTAAATCTATAATAATCTCCTTAACTTGTTGTGTGAATTCCTTTCCATTAAGAAAACCATAATAATATTTTATCACCCAGAGTCAATTGGTTTGGTAGAACGGATAAATAAAAAGTGTCATGCCATTAATTTATCAATATAAAATAAATAAATAAAATAAATTAAATAAAAATAAATAAATAAATAAAATAAATACATAAAATAATAGGATACAAACTGGAGTCGATATAATACACTCTGTAAGAAGTCAGAAAGGTTACAAATTATAACAAAAAAGGAATCACGATAAAATCAATAAGCAAACGTCACCATAGGTTAATTAAATATCCAAATATATATGCGTAAAGATTTGAACTCTAACTTAACGCTTTATTAATGACAAATAAGCTAAAAGTTCAAACACATATCAAAACCTACTGACATATTGTCTGTCCCGGTGATTTATATTCGTAGTCAATGAAAAAAAAAAATAAATAAATAAATAAAATAAAATAAAAATAAAATAGATTTTAAAGTCAGGCAGTCTAGAAGTGAAAATGTATAGGTCTATGGAATAATCCTATATGGATCTTACAGGGCAAATAATATATATAGAATTTGTATGGAAACCTTTTTTCATTAGTTTGAATAAGGAATATCAATATATATATATATATATATATATATATTATATGATATCTATATATATATATATATAATATATATATATATATATATATATATATATATATATATATATATATATATATATATTATAATATATATATATATATATAAATATATATATATCTCAGTTATTATCTTGTCTTTCTGAAGGCAAGACTCTAGTTACCCGCTCTTAGTTATGCCCTCATAATTGTATTAAAATTAAAGTATTTTTTCCTCACAAATCTTAAGAAATTCCAATATCAAATTTCAGTTTGTAATCATCTAATATTATACTTAAACAAGAAGCAGTATATGAAAGTATTTTTAAAAAATTTTGCATTTTTTAAGAAATTTTCACAGAAGTATGAATTTGACCATAAGGTATCCTGTTGTATTCAAATTTAGGCCCTGTTTGTAAAAAAAATCCATTGTGGTGGCTTTTATATATTTAGTGAATTGTGGCATTCTTGGCTAGTCGACTGTGGTGGGTTGTAGCCCCTGAAGTATATATACACGGTCTGTGATTAACAATCTCATCCCAAAAGAATTATTAACTCTATGGCACCACTCTACTTGTAAAATTTTTTTGTCACTGTTCACATTCGCTTACTCGTGGAGTAAGCGCACAAACTACTTTGTTGCTGTTGCTATTATTCTTGATGTTGTTCTTCTTGTTGGGGGGTAGGTAAGGTCTATGGAAAAGGCAAAAAACGTCTGAAAAAGGTATTTTGCGTTGAGTTCAAAATAAAGGAATTGTGGGATAGGATATTGATGATTTATTTATTATAGTAAAAATGTCAAAAATAACTAATGTGGATGTTAAAACAATACAGAAGAGTTATTTCTGATGAAATTAAGCGTATTTATTCTAATTTTCGTTGGTGAAAACAAGCTCTATTTGACCCTAGATTTTAACAAGCACCCCGACTAAGCAAGAGGTTGGGTCACGCCTTGTTTAAATTATCTTTTGAAATCATCTGATCCTCCTCTATTTTGCAAACTTTGAAGCGACGTTTGAGAATATCAAAGCAAATGCTCTTTCCTCTCTTTACTTACCGTTCCATTAGCAGTCATGCAAACTTCGTTGGGTTTATTTTATTAGAGAGTTTTTCTAAAAGCATTAGCTTTGGTCCTGGATGGAGCCTAACCTCCTTTTCTGGACATATTGTAGAGCAGGTACCAAAAGCTCCGTGAAGCTCTATGATAGTATCGCGTTTGTGATGGGGTACAGTTTGTAATTCTTTGTTGCTATGGTACAATGCAGCTAAAACTCTGTGGTAGTGTCTCGTTTGTGATGGTACAATTTTCAATTCTGCTATGCTAAGGTACAGTTCAACTAATAATCTATGGCAGTGTTTCATTTAAGATGGTACAGTTAGTAACCCTTCTATGCCAGAGTACGGTGCCACTGCTCTATGTAAGACAGTGGTAGCCAAGGCTAAGCTAGGGGACCTTTCCTTAAAGGTTAAGGTACTGGCTGATTCCTCTAAGGGTCCTTGAATAGCCCACAATTCCCCATTTTTAGGGCATAGTTTCCACTGCTCTGTGCAGACATTCTGAGGGACCTTACTTCAAGGTTGAGGCACTGTTGATTCCCCTGGATTGCCAGTTTCAACTCCCTGCCTCCATAGGCCTCTACCTAGGCCTGCTGGACAAAGGCCTCAGTGTATTGTGGTTTGATCTCGTCCAGTAACAACTATTCGATCTTCATGAAGCTCCCAGATTTGGCGCACACCATTAATAGTGTACTCAAAGGAGCCTTTAACAGGTTTGTCTTTGTACGGTTATGCTGAGTTTTGCGAAACAGAAATTGTTTTGATATAAAAGTGTATGTCCAGAGGAATTGTAAATACTCTCTCTCTCTCTCTCTCTTTCTCTCTCTCTCTCTCTCTCTCTCTCTCTCTTCTCTCTGTATATATATATATACTTTACTATATAAATTGACCTAACTACCAAACGCCAATTCCTTAATAACACAAAGCGAAACAAGCTTTGTGTTTCAAAAACCCTGGTGCTGACGAAGTATGCATTAGACCCGGGTTGCATTATAGCTAATGGAAGACGAATTGAAAGAAAGTGTTCAGTGCGACTTTATCTTCCGGTGCGTTCCTTGGGAGTTGAGAGAGAGAGAGAGAGAGAGATTTACTCCGGAGTGGAAGTTGGAAGAAGAAGACGAAATAGGAGCAGAAGAAGAAGAAGAAGAAGAAGAAGAAGGAGAAGAAGAAGAAGAAGGGACATCTGTCAGTTCTGTGTCGTTTCAGATCGAGTCGAAATGGCTGTAATGATGTGGTTGTTTTCAATCGTTTTTGCATTGAAGTTGTATATTCGTATCTTTAAAAATAGCCAGTCTCTCTCTCTCTCTCTCTCTCTCTCTCTCTCCTCTCTCTCTCTCTCTCTCTTGTGGGGTTTCAGATCGAGTCGAAATGATTATTTGAATAGACTTTTCAATCGATTTTTATTGAGTTATAATATTAGGTATTTCAAATAGACACGGTCTCTCTCTCTCTCTCTCTCTCTCTCTCTCTCTCTCTCTCTACGTAATCAAACATTAAACCACGTCACATCAACAACAAGCCTAGTTAAAAATAAATATTCCGTGAAAAAAACGTTGGTTAAATTAACCACAAGAGATTATTTTGAACAAAAGATTTAAAACAAAAGTATTTTTTTTTTTACTTTAGCTGAAATAATTATGATAATGAATCATTTTTTTTCTCTCTCCACCAAACGATCATCGGAGATTTTCCCAAAATTATTATTTTTTTGAAGTGTAATATTATGTAAATTGAAGGTGAAATGTTTTAAGTGATAAAATGAAAATATTAATTAGTAAACACTTTCTTAAAAGTGACCGGCAATTAGGGCTGAAAAAGAGGCTTCAACGGTTAGGTCA
>NC_087223.1:17696074-17701074 GCF_015104395.2 Macrobrachium nipponense | reverse complement strand
TTCCATTGAGAGCCATATTAGTATCTTTTAATATTATTTTTCAAAATTACCAAATAAACCTGATTTTTCCCCCACAGGCAAAGTTTAGCATCACTTTGCAAAATTTAAACCAATTAAAAAAAAGATACAGAACCTATCCATATTATCTTATGATTCTTCACGGCCTCAAAATGACTTGATTTTTGCTCCACAGGCAAAATTCAGCAACACTTCGAATAAAAAAAAGGGAATAAATTCCTGGAATTTCGTCAGGAATAATTGGCTTCCCGAAAGAGAGGAATAAAAAGGCCCACTTTTCTATTTTTTAATTTGCGGAGAAAATGACGTGAAATGTTCGTCTGGACTGACAGATGATGAAAGGCAGTGAGTGAGTGAGGTCTCTCTCTCTCTCTCTCTCTCTCTCTCTCTCTCTCTCTCTCTCTCTCTCTTATTGACCAACGAGTGTGTGATAATTTATGTTCTTGCTTTAAAGATAAAAGGTAATATTCTCTCTCTCTCTCTCTCTCTTTTTTCAATGGCAGATCTCTCTCTCTCTCTCTCTCTCTCTCTCTCTCTCTCTCTCTCTCTCTCTCTCTTCAATGGTAGATGCTATTTCCTCTCTCTCTTATTGACCACTGAGTGTGTGATAATTTATGTTCTTGCTCTCCTTTTTCTCGAGTTCTCAAATTAAACTCTCTCTCTCTCTCTCTCTCTCTCTCTCTCTCTCTCTCTCTCTCTCTCTACAGTAAGCCTAGCGGACCTTATCTTCAATTTAATGAATCCTGCACAAGTAGAGAACTTCATACATAATTGAATGCAAAAATAATGTAACTAAATACTATTACTTAGGCGCTGCATAATAGATCTACTATCTCACATTCCTTACCCTTTTCTGAAGTCTGATATTCAGTCCTCTCTGGGGAGAATTCCCTTAGCCTTGGCGGAGGTTTGAGGTCTCCGAAGTTCTTGTTAGATGGGCATATTCTGGTGGAAGGGTAATGGGTTTCAATGAGGCCCGAGTCGCAGGGAAGATAGTTATAAAATGATTGATTTTAATCCTTGCAGTCTGGTGCAGTACAGGTAATGGATTATGCTAAGGCGATTCAGTGGGTCACAATGATACCCCAAAATCTGGTCAAAGTCTAAAGACTTCCAGACATCCTTAGAAAACTGGTCCAGGCACCAGAGGGACAGAATAAAACCCAGTAACCAACGTAGGACGTTTGAGGAGACGAATGAACCCCTTATTTGTACGCTTCGTGCTCTCAAACTCTCTTTATGGCAGCAATATTTCTGGGGTTCTCTTACTGGCCACTTGTTGCTTCCTCCCCAAATGGATTCCGGGGAGAGAGAACTTGTCCATCAAATTGGTTGTCATCATCATCATCATCATCATCATCTTTTGCAGAATAAGACGGCCCGAACTTCTGCATTCGGCTGACGATGTCGTAAATTATACTTTACAGGTTTTTCCTGTTCGTGGCCGCTTGGCGGAAGAGGTAGGTTGGTAGGTAGGTACCGCATTGCAGGCAGTGTTAGGTAGACGGTATACGTGTAGTAGGTCTTTTGTAGCGTCTAATCTTAGGTAAATACCTGCATTTGGTTTAATTCTAAATTTGCTGTCCAACTTCTCTGCCTTGATTAGGTTTTCAATCCAGCAGCGCTCATCCGACCTTCAGCTTACTCAGAGAGTGTGTTTCTAATTCTACGGTCAAATAGTGTGTTGTTTAATCAACGAAAATTAAAATAAATACGTTATATTTTATAAGAAATAATCGTTCTGTACTGTTTAATATCCACTTTATTTATTTTTTACCTTTTAATTCTAATAAATAAATCATAAATATTCTATCTTCAAATTCCTGTATCATTAACTCAATGCGAAACACCTTTTTCAGACCTTTTTCAGGTTCTTCCATAGACCTTTCCTAACTCCCCCCCCCCCCCCCCCCCGCCCCCCCCCCCCCCCCCCCACCCCCCCCCCCCCCCCCCCCCGACAAGAACAACAATAACAAAATAGTTTGTAAGCTTACCCCCCGAGTGAGAGAAAACAGAATTCCATTTGGTAGCCCCTTGTGAAGTCATGGAGCCAAAATGGACATTTAGGGGTCAAAAATAAATCCAAAAATAATTGAATATTTCAGGCTTCTGATAATGTCAGTAATTTAGGTGGATATTGGAGACTCACGTTCCTCCACTGCTTCCTCCACCTGTTCCCTAAGGTATGTTGCAAGTTTCGTAAAGATTTTGTAATGGTTATTACACTTACAACTTTGATAACGTCACAAACCAGTGTCCTAAGGTCTGATGTAAATCTCACAAACAATGACCATAAGACCTGATGCTTTAGAATATACATAAAACTAATAATTCAATTATGATACACAAATTTATAACTCTTCATTATAAGGGTCCTTTAGAATTCTGATAAACATACCAGTTAATTTTAAAATATTTTATTTAATATTCGTGAAAGGTAAATAAACCGGAATTAGATAGATATTCAATAGAAACGAGAGATATTGCAAAATAGATTTAAAGTTAATTTTGGGAACATTCTTAAAAAATGTCTTGATATATGTGTGTGTGTATATATATATATATTATATATATATATATATATATATATATATATATGTATGTATGTATGTATATATATATATATATATATATATATATAAGTCATATCACATTTCCGTGATTCTATACATATATCAAGCTACAATGTCCTTTAATATCTAATTCGCTCTACCTCGGAATTAAGCATATATGAAAAAATATTTTAATTCCGAGGTAGAGCGAATTAGATATTAAAGGACATTGTAGCTTGATATATATATATATATATATATATATATATATATATATATATATAATATATATCTTCTTCTTCTTCTTCCCAGCTTTTTCCCATTTTATATGGGGTCGCCGTTTCGGATGAGCCGTTTCCATCTATTTCTATCTTGCGCTTCTGCCTCATCAATTCCCTTCCCTCATGTAAATCTCCTATCAACACAGTCCTTCCATCTCTTTCTTGGTCTCCCTCTCTTCTTCTTCCTTGCACCTCCACTCCCATAGTATGTCTCCCAGCGTGGTCCTCATCTCTCCTCAACAGGTGTCCATAACCATCTCAGCCTCCCCTCCTGCACGTTTCTTTGATACTTCCACCACCTTAGTTGACCCCCTTATGTAGTCATTTCTGATCCTATCCACTCTTGTTACCCCAGACATCCACCTAAGATTCTCATTTCATGCCACATCCATCTTCTTCTGCTCTGCTTTTCTCATGCTTGCTGTTTCGTACCATACAGCATTGCTGTTCTACCACCGTCTTGTGAAATTTTTCCTTTTAACCTAAGCGGCACTCTTTTGTCACAAAGAACTCCCGAGGCCGCTCTCCAGTTGTTCCAGCCTGCCTGTACCCGATGTTTTACTTCTTCTTCCATAACTTCCTCCAGCGTTAACAAAAGATCCCAAATACTTAAATTATCAACTCTCCTTATTGCTCTCCACCAAGCTGAATACGCTCTATCATCCCCCTCAGTGGTGGTACACATTATATTCTGTCTTGGATCTACTTATTCTCATTCCTCTGTCCTCCAGTTACTTGTCTCCATCTTTCCAATTTCACTTCCAGATCTTCCCTGCTCTCTGCACACAGAACAATATCATCCGCATACAATATGTTCATGGTACTGTCTTCCCTTACTTCCTCTATTATAACATCCATCACTATGTTAAAGATAAATGGGCTCAGAGCCGGACCCCTGGTGTAATCCTACTCTCACCTCAAACCGTTCTGTTCTCCCCAACATGATCCTCACTCTGGTAAATACATTCCGGTACATCCTCTTTGTATCAATCGCACATACTTCTCTGGCACCATCTTCTCCCTCAGGCTCCTCCATACCTCTTGTCTCGGGACTCTGTCATAAGCCTTTTCAAGTCAATGAATACCTATGTAGGTCCCTTTGTCTTTCCCCGAATTTCTCCATTATTTGCCTCAGACAAAATATACCATCTGTTGTTCCCCTTCCCTTCATAAATCCCATCTGCTCTTTACCTATTTGTACTTCTTCTCTCGTCTAGCATCTATCATCCTTTCCAGTATCTTCAAAGTGTGGGACATCAATTTAATGCCCCTATAATTACCACACTCTTGGACATCGCCTTTCCCTTTAAAATTGGGATCATATGCTCCCACGCCACTCATTTGGTATCTTTTCCTGTTCAAGGATCTTTATCATAAGATCGTACAGTATATCCACTCCTTCACTCCTAATGCTTTCAGCCTCCACCGGGATCATGTCTGGTCCGGTTGCCTTCCATTCTTCATCTTCTTCAGTGCATTTAGTACCTCTTGCCTAGAAAAACCTCATTACCATGCAATGTTCACTTGCCCATCCCTCTCTATTAGTCTATACTTTTCTTCATTTAACAACTGTTCGAAATATTCTTTCCATCTCTTCACAATGTCTTCCTCCTTTCTAAGCACTACACCCTCTTGATTCTTTATTTGTTTGATGTGTTATATCTTTGTGCTCTTATTTTCTAGCCTTTGATAGCTTCATCATCTTCTTTAATCCTTCCTTTGTCCCCGCTCATTATACACATCATCATACGACTTTGCTTTAGCTTGGCTACCACCTTTTTCACCACCTTGTTTTTTTTCTCTCTGTACCTATTTCTGTCTTCCACTGACTGTGACTCTTCCCATCTTTTTCTTTGCCTCCTTCTTATCTTTTACTACTTTCTCAATGTCTTCATCCCACCACAACTATCCTTTTCTTCCCATATGATACCAGATGTCTCTCCTAGCAGCTCCTTTCCATGCCTTCTTATTACTGCTGCATTTCGTGCCCACCATTCTGAACATCTTCAATCCCTATATCAATATCCTCCAAAACCCTCCTCTTAAACTCTCTCTTCTTATCCCTTCCTTCTGTAATTCGTACCATTTAATTTTCCTTATCCCTTTAGCTTTGGTTTTTTTTTTTCTTTCCCTTTTCAACTTCAAGTCC
>NC_087223.1:17686074-17688574 GCF_015104395.2 Macrobrachium nipponense | reverse complement strand
CTCTAGGTAATTGTATACCTTTCGCTGATGATACCTGTTAGTAACTTCCACATAATTGGTAGGCAGGTGATAGGCCTGTAGGTACTGGCTATATTTCCGTTATTCCTGTCTTTCTGGACTAAGGATGTTCTTCCTGTGGTCATCCATTTGGGCGCATGGTGATTTGTGATACAATGCTCGAGTTGTTCTGCTATTCCTGGGTGTAGGGCCTTGAGGTTTTTGAGCCAGTATCCTATCCATGGGCTTCATCGGGACCTGAGTCTTTCCAGTTGGGCATTTTCTTTAGTTGGTGTCTGACTGTGTCTGTCGTGATGTCAGTGAATCTTTTGTTTTATTCTCCCTGTTTCTTCTGCCCTGACTTCCTGGAGCCATGTTGCATGTTTGTTGTGTGATACCGGATTGCTCCATATGATTTCCCAAAGTCTCTTACTTGGTTCGACTTCAGGAATTTCTTGGTGTTGTCTTCCCCTCTTAGTTGGATGTATAATCTTTTCTGGTTGGTTCCGAATAGTTTGTTCTGTTGGTATATCCCTTATTCCTGTTCATAATCGTTGGATCTTATGTGCTTTGGCCTTAAGCCTCTGTTTTACATCTTCAATTGTGTGTTTAGTCCCCTCTCCTGTACCTTGTATTTCTCGTTCAGTTCCTCCCTTGTTTTCTTGCTTCTTAGCCTTTTTTCTGCCATCTCTTCAGTTTACTCAAGTCAGATCTCATCACCATGATTTGCTTTTCCAGGCGCCTTTTCCAAGGAGGTTGCTGTTTTGGTTTCTGTTGGGTTGGTTGTGCTGGTGGTGTTGGTGTTCGTATCCCCATCAGTTCTGCTACTAATCTTGCTCCTGCATATGTCAAGTTATTTGTTTCTGTGATATTGGTGGTATGTATTAGTCTCATCAATTCATTGACCTCACTTGTTTTCTCCTTAATTTCTTGGTGTTGTAGGCTTTCATGGAGGGGATCTTTGTTCTCTCTGTATCTGGCTTCATCCATTGTCTGATCTTTTCTACCCATTCCGTCCTCTCTGTTACTTCGTCGGTGTTTCTTCGTGTGTCGTTGTTTGATACCTCATCATCCCTGTCGTCTTCTGTGGCATCGTCTCTCAGTTCGTCTTCTTGTAATTCGTTGCTGTGTGTCATTTCCCTTTCCAATTCCTCTCTTTCTGTTGGGGAGAGCCAGTTCTTTTTCTTTATGTTCCTTTACTTGGTCTGCCAGCCTCTGCTCTGGGTTTGGGGGGTGATATTCCTCTCATACCAGATGTTGACCAACCTTCTTCTATAATCCTCTCTCCGTCGGGTGCTTCTGATGTAGCATCTCCATATTTCCTTACTTTCTTCTCTTGTCCATTTCTTCCTCTGGTTTGCTTCTGTAGCTCCAGTCTGGGTTGTTGGTTACTGTCGTTGAGGTGGTCAGTTGATGGATGACGACCTCCAAGTACCTGACCGTCTTCCCCTTCATTGGGCTGAATACTGGCTGCCGGACGAAGCTTCTCTGCTGCCAGAGGTTTCATTTACGTCGTTGTTATTATTATTATTATTATTATTATTATTATTATTATTATTTCAGCCCAAACCATGTATATACATTAATAATTAGGAACACTATCAATGTTGTAGTGGTAAACATAAATGAATAAATAAATCAACAAATAAACGATCAATTAAATAAATAAATAAAAGCATTAACTATCACTCCATGATTTCGGGGTCGGGAATCGAAAGTGATCATCACTTGTTGATCACTGCAACCCAGTGCAATGATCAACAAGTGGCAGGTCAAAGCTCTCGTGTGATTTTTTTTTATTCAGTCATGAATTTGCAGATTTGGACCAATTCAGGAAGTGGCTGGATTTGTTTGTAACTGGGAATTCTGTATCAATGGCGCCAGAGGGGATGGTAGGGGGGGGGGGGGGGGGAAAGGGGGGGGGGGGGGGGGAATCGGGAATGTCCCGTCATTAGGTTTATTAGGTAGGAATGGGAATGGTGGGTATTGGTTTTTCCGTTTAGATTTGTGTTGTGTGAAGTCGTTTACATTTTTGTCAGGAATTGTCAGTATGTGTTTTTTTTTATTTGGGAGTGATACTTATATTTATTTGTATATATATACATATATATATATATATATAAATATACGTAGATTTATAACATACATACGTTTGTATAAGTATACATGTATAGATATAGTATATACAGATATGTGTATGTATATACCCACATATATAAAGTACTTTTATATACATATGAATATTTATATGCACATATATAAATATACATTTATATACATAACATAAATATATAAATAGTATATATATGATTTATACAAAAGCATTAAGTAATATTGTCATTAATAACAAAGAATATCGCCATTAACCATAGTTGTGTTCATTTCATCTACTTCATCCACACTATAGTATATTCACATCAATTGTGCATTTGGTGTCTAGGCCCGTCCATTACAACGCTCCTGATTGGCTGTTGATAAGCCAATGACAGGGCTGGAAACTCTC
>NC_087223.1:17678625-17683074 GCF_015104395.2 Macrobrachium nipponense | reverse complement strand
ACTGATTCACGGGGAGCTTAAACAGCGTTTTTTGGAAACTCCTGAAAACAGAGGAACACGAAAAGAATAATTTATGCTCTCTGGCTGTTGATCTAAGTTAAGTCTTTCATCCTTTGTTTGGTTTTAGTATTTTTATTTTATTATTCACACTCTTTTTTAGTCTGCTGCGAATGCAAGACTGTTTTGAGTTCACGCTTTTGTGTTTGCAAGTGTTTTTTATTTTTTATTTGTGAGCGGGGATATATGTTTAAACTAGGTTAAACACACTCCACACTCTCCACAACTATCAGCTAAATAATTTGCTTTACAATAATAACTTTTGCATTCAAATCACTCAGCACAATCACCCTTTTTCTTCCACGTCAGGACCAACTTTTAAGATCGCTACAGACGAGTATTAAATCAATCAAAAAAAGATAGGATAGTGCTGAATGTTATATAATTATTGATAAATTTTTTTTTTTTACCCCTTAGCTGAATGTTGAAAAAAAATTCTGATACTGATTTGGGACCAGTATCTCAATTTTGTGCAAAAATGTAATAAATAAATCATTCATTACCCATGCCTCATTGGTGCAAAAATTGTAAAAAAAAAAAAATTTAACCCATGGCTCAGTGTGCAAAATTGATAAAATGTTTTTCATATCCGTTCTAATAGTATGAAAGTAAGATAATCCCGGCAGGAATTCTGTATGACTTTTTATACACTAAATAATATTGAATATAGAATCCTAATTCTTTAGTGTACTATTTAAAATACCATGTGCAGAGAGATAGAGAAAGTCTCACCACCTAACCATTTGCTCTAATTCGACCTGACCTCATATATTTTGGGGGATTTAGACCCCCGGGTCTCAATGGAACCCTCCCCCTCCGAAAGACCCGGGCACAGTTTTGTTTACGTTTTTGTAAAAGTAAAGCTATAGATTAAAGTGTGTGTGTGTGTATGTGGTTTTTTTAAGTGCCAGGAAGTAGTGCTTTGAAAGATGAAAGATTTTTCTATTTATTTTTTTATTTCATTTTTTTTTATTTTTAACCAAGTATTTCTTATAATTCGATTTTTGTTGTATGATTGGGGCTTTTGATATATATATATATATATATATATATATTATATATATATATATATATATATATATATATATATATATATATATATATATATATATCACATATTACATATGTAAATAAATCCACCGAAACTATAGTACTTAATGGTAAATCCCGAGTGTTTTGATGGGCCTTTTATACTTTATAATATATATATATATATATATATATATATATATATATATATATATCTATATATATATATATAATATATTATACATTATATGTGTATATATGTATATGTATATATATTGTAAATGGGTTGTTTCGTTGTCTGCTGAGGGGACCTTCTGCATAGTTACATAAAGCAAGCTATTATTGCGGAAGTGTTTCTGCACAAGGTGTTCCTTCCTGTACGGCATTGAAAATAGGAATACTTGAATTACAAAACGTATTAGAGAGGAGAGAGAGAGAGAGAAAAAAGAACCTATGGAAAGGTCGAGGGAAATTGACCAAAAACGGGACACGATTGTGTATTTTCGCCTTCGTGCCAATTGGACTGTCGAGCTCCAGTGAAGAAATTGAATATTTCCAAAAGCCAGAGAACAACAGAATGGGTCTTTGTGTTCAGGTTAAAGGGCATTAAAACGTTTAACCTAATCAGTCTAGAATCTCTGTAAGTAACTAAGACACTTGCATTTTTAAACTTCAGATATATCCACCGTTCCTTTCAACATACTCACGGAGATCATTCCCCTCTAGACCTAGAAGCTTACCAGACTCAATAAACTCTTTCACCATCTCACTCATTCTGGCTCTTTCTACATTCTCCCTGTTTCAATCTGTTACGGTGCGAATACCCTGGCAAGGTCGCCAAATGTTACAGACCGAGGTCTACTACAGGTTCTTTATTATAATAAACAAAAGGATTCAACACCAACAGTTGAAACTCGGGATACAGAACAAAAGTTTATTTACAAGCTTATTACATAGATTAATGCAGAATGGGTTCTCCTATTTACATAACAAAATTAAAACTGACAATTTGTAAACTGGGGAAACAGTTCAGTAATGAAATACTTCCTGGCCAGTTTTTGCAGCTGTCGAAATCAGTGGTCAAAGCAAGGCTTCTCAAAAGGGGGCGGTAAAAATTCAGACAGCTTCTTGACTTCGTACTGCGTGAAGAAGTGTGTAGTCTTGAAATTCTGGAAAGGCGTGTTACTCTCACTTGTAGGACGTTTCTTCTATGGAGGATTGTTCAACGTCGGGATCTCTCTCTCTCTCCGACTACAGGCGACTCAACTTGTTGCCGTTCCCGCTCTCTCTCTCGTGCGTCTTCTTCCCCTCTTATCCTTCGTCTCTTCCTTCTCTTCTCTCTGATGATCCGATTTCGTCTACTTGTTGTTGTTGTTTGTTTAAGATTAATGCTGGCCTTATGCCAGCACAGGCTTTTAGCTAAAAGCCCGTAGTCATTTGTCTTTTTTTTTCAGGTGGTTAAGGTGATTTTAAGGATATGTGGCGAACCTTTATTCATGATATCAATGGGATATGCAGATGTGATGGTATGATTTGCAAAGGAAAAGAAAAGGTGAACAGGCGAGGTACAAACCCTTTTAAACCCTAAGGTACCCATTAGTGGAAGAAAAAGATCGATAGTAGCGATTCCTGGCGAGTCAGAGATAGCCAGTAAGGAAATCGAAAAATTTAAGGTCGTAGAAAAACGGAAAAAAAAGCACATAAATCTATGGAGTTAAAGTACCATATTTCATTATTCGATGATAGAAAAAAAGCGCCGATCGCTAGCGTTAGGGATCGACGAAAGAGAAACGAAATATTGTCAGTTTTAGAAATAGCAAAACAAAAGAAAGCAACAGCTTAAGCGGTAGTTAGAGTGACAGTTGAAATATTCGGTCGTTAGACGTGAGGCGGCCGAAAAACGGAGGGGAAAGGAGGCTTATTTAGTAGTAGAAAAAGCACTTATTGCTATAAACAGCAATTTTCGTGAACGGTCGATTTCTACGTTGGAGTTCTAAACCGATACTCTTTTGCGAGGAGATCGTCTGGAAGGCTGATTTCCAAGTCTAGGGCCTCGTTGAAGATCTCGGAAAACAGTTGATGATTATAGCTTTTACTTTTATTTGAGAGAGCTCTGTGCATAAATGCTTGAGTTCTTCGTAGGTCAGCAGGATCTTTTTAATATCGTATTTTCCTACGAGGATAAATCTCTTCCGACGTAGCTGCTCTCTTATCTATGATCTCTGTCTGTGTTCCTGCTTCATTATACATGACGGGAGCTACAGCCGATATCTCGGTCTGCATTTCTTCAACATCTGTAGTTTCTTCTGTCTGGGTTCCTGCTTCGACACGAGCAGGAATCGGCATCGTCGGCGGTGCGGGGGTTGGGGGGATAAGCTGAGGGGTTGAAGGAATAACCTTAGGGGTTCGGGGGGTTGGAAGGGCTTTGGGAACTGGAGATTGGAGGGAAGGAAAGGATGAGGGATTGGGATGTAGTGAAGGGGTTTTTGTGTGTAGGGGAAGGATGAGGAGTTTGTGGAGGAGGTGGAAGATTTGTTCTTGGGTCAATTCTTGGCTCGTTTGGTGGTCGTCTTGGGGGCGATGGCTGTCGTTCTCGAAGTCTTGCAGGCGGTGGGGAAATGCCCCTTCATCCTCCAGATTCGTCTACCTCCTCAGGGCATATATGTATACGGCAAGCTAGGGGCGGGGCTGAAAAGGGCGGAGCCTACCAGCGAACGTCACCGTCCCCCGACAGGAACTTTGTAGAAGGATATAGACGAAAAGTTATATCCTAATATGCAGCGTTTCTAGCGACGCGACGGCCGCGTGCAAAGTTCCATATCACACCTGGGGATTCTCGAACAATCAGGAGAACAGACGCCTCCAACACGAGCACGAATACATCCTTGCTGCAGACCTACTCGAAGAAGATGCATTTTCCTTTACTTTAGTATATGTTCCTTACTTCGCTAAAGAGCGATTACCATGACATGCGTATATGTATGTATGTATGTATGTATGTAGTATGTATGTATGTATGTATATATATATATATATATATATATATATATATATATATATATATATATATATATATATATATATATATATATATATATATATATATATAGTATGTATGCAGGCCAGAGGCCAGATTGAGACTATCACAACATGCAATATAGATTCCACGCTTCTAAGTAATAATATAATAATAATAATAATAATAATAATATATATGACTTTTTTATAAATAACCTTTGATTATGGAGAAATCAACCTTTTCAATTATAAAATAAAACTCATTTTTCAGAAGAAAAATACTTATTCCATTTCATCTAACCACCTCTCCCCCCCCCCCAAAAAAAAAAAAAATAAAAAAAAAAA
>NC_087223.1:17641125-17668625 GCF_015104395.2 Macrobrachium nipponense | reverse complement strand
TGGAAACCTACAATATATATTTTTATTTTTAAAAATCCAAATAAAAAAATAAAAGAAAGTTTCATACTTTTCCAGGTGAGAACCATATTATTATTTTTAATTTTATTTTTAAAATTAAAATTTCAAAATTAAACCAGAATTTTTCCCCCACACAGGCAAAATTCAGCATCACTTTGCAAAATTAGGAAAATTAAAAAAGATAGAGAACCTTATTCATATTATCTTATTCATATTATCACGACCTCAAAATGACCCGATTTTTGCTCCAGGAGGCAAAAATTCAGCAACACTTCGAATGTAAAAAAAAAAAAAATAAAAAAAAAAAAAAAAAAAATAGGGAGTAAATTCTTGGAATTTTGTCGGGAATAATTGGCTTCGAAGACAGGAATAAAAAGGCCCACTTTTCTATTTTTTTAATTTGCGGATCGGAGAAAATGACGAGACATGTTCGTCTGGACTGACATATGATGAAAGGCAGTGAGTGAATGGGTGGGTGAGGTCTCTCTCTCTCTCTCGCTCTCTCTCTCTTTCCTCGCTCTCTCGCTCTCTCTCTCTCTCTCTCTCTCTCTCTCTCTCTCTTATTGACCATCGAGTGTGGGATAATTATGTTCTTGCTTTAAAGAATAAAAGATAATATTCTCTCTCTTCAGTGATAGAGGATGATATTCTCTCTCTCTCTCTCTCTCTCTCTCTCTCTCTCTCTCTCTCAGTAACCCTAGCTTGACCTTATCTTCAAATAATTTAATTAAATACAAGGTCTACTATCTCACAGTTCCTTACTCTTTTCCGAGTCTGATATTCAGTCCCCTCTTTGGCGGAGGTTTGAGGTCTCCGAAGTTCTTGGTAGATTGGCAGTATCTGGTGCAAGGGTAATGGGTTACATTGAGTCCCGGACACAGGAAAGATTATTATCGAATGGTTGATTTTAATGCTTGCAGTCTGGTGCAGTACAGGTATGGATTATGCTAAGGCGATTCAGTGGGTCACAATGATACCCAAAATTGGTCAAAGTCTGAAACTTCCAGACATCCTTAGAAAAAACTGGTCCAGGCACCAGAGGGACAGAATAAAACCCGGTGACCAACGTAGGACGTTTGGGGAGATGAATGAACCCATTATTTGTATCCTTCGTGCTCTCAACTTCCTTCATGGCAGCAATTATCTGGGGTTCTCTTACTGGCCACTTGTTGCTTCCTCCCCAAATGGATTCCGGGGAGAGAGGACTTTGTCCATCAAATTCTTTATCATCATCATCATCTTTTGCAGAGTAAAGACGGTCCGAACTTCTGCATTCGACTGACGATGTCGTAAATTATACTTTACAGGTTTTTCCTGTTCATGGCCGCTTGGCGGAAGAGGTAGGTAGGTAGGTACCGCATTGCAGGCAGTGTTAGGTAGACGGTTATAACGTGTAGTAGGTCTTTGTAGCGTCTAATTTAGGTAAATACCTGCATTTGGTTTATTCTAATTTGCTGTCCAACTTCCCTGCCTTGATCAGGTTTTCAATTCAGCAAGGCGTGATCCGACCTTCAGCTTACTCAGGGAGCATGCTAAATTCTATGGTCAAATAGTGCGTTGTTTAATCAACGAAAATTGAAATAAATACGTTATATTTATTAGAACAATCAATTTCTGCACTGTTTAATATCCACTTTATTTATTTTTTGTATTCTTATTCTAATAAATACATCATAAATATTCTATCTTCAAATTTCGTATCATTAACTGAATGCGAACACATTTTTCAGACTTTTCAGGTTCTACCATAGACCTTTCCTACCCCCGACAACAACAACAAACAAAGTAGTTTGTAGGCTTACTCCCTGAGTAAGCGAAAACAGAATTCCTTTCGGTGTGGACCCTTATGAGGCTATGATGCCAAAATGGACTTTTTGAACTTTTAAGGGTCAAGCAACCTTAATAATTGAATATTTTAGGCCTCTGATTTTCATTAATTCATGTGGATATTGGAGACTCACGTTCCACCACTGGTTCCTCCCCACCTGTTCCTAAGGTATGTTGAAGGTTTCGTAAAGATTTTGTAATGATTATTACTCGTATATCTTTGATAATGTCACAAACCAGTGATGTAAGTCTCAGAAACTATGATCATAAGACCTGTGTTTTCAAAGTATGTTATACCAGTATTCAATTATGATAGATGAATTTAAACTAGTGATTATAAAAGTTATTAAAATTCTGATAAAATACCAGTTAAGATATTTTATTTCATATCCGTGAATGGTAAATCAGAAAGTCAATATATTTTCATTATAAAGAGAAATATTGCAAAATAGATTTAGAATTATTTTTTGGAACATTATTGAAAATGTCTTGAATATATATGAATATGTGTAGATATATATATCAACTTTTATAGTTCTTGCTTTTATAATTTTAAACTTAATACTATCTCCACTCTCCTACACAGGGCCTTCATCCATACCTCTAATTGGTTTACTTTTAATGAAGAAGAAATTAACTTTCTTTCCCAATATCTTAAAAATAACTGCTTCCCCAGACAAACTTTTGTCTAAAATGCTTAAGAAAATGCTTGATGCCCGATTCATAGAGGTGCCAACGGTTTTGACAGTACCAAAATATGTTTGCTAGCTTTTCCCTTTTCTTCATGACAACCTCTTCAGAAAAAAGTTCCTGGCAATTATTCAAAAGGAATTCCCGCACTGAACCTAAAAATCGTCCCAAAAATCCATTAACTATCGGATCCCTGTTTAAAATGAAAGACAGCCTTAGTCCTCTCTAAAATCTAATGTTGTATATAAATATACGTCCCCGAGATGTGATCACGGGACTTATGTGGGTTGTACGAAAAGGTTAGAACGCGGCCGCAGATTAACAAAAACCCCGAACAGTCAAATATCAGAAACCTCTCTAAATCATGTAAAACATATTAATGAATGAATAAGGATTTTACTATTATAGGCCAACACAAAACGAAAACGAAGTAACAACCTTGGAATCCATTATGATAAAGAAGATAGTTCCGTCCCTAAATGCGCAATCCTCCTCTGTTCAGTTGTTCATCGCCTAGAGTGCTTGTTTATATTTTCTAAAAAATTCTCTCAGTCACTGCCTGTCCCTTTGCGAGGAATAAGGTACAGAATAGCCTTACTGTTTTAGTGTTATTCATTTATTTTTAATTTTTTTAATTTTTTTTACACTCATATTATAATTTTTTTATGCTTTTTCTGTAATCTTTAAACATAATTTTAATGTAACTGTACTGTACATAATTTTATGTTTTTCTGTTTTAAGAAGATTCATAAAATTTTTTAAATGTTCTACATTCTGATGTTGATGTTCATTGAATTTTTAAATATTGCGTAATTTTATGAATTATGCAGTGCGTAGTTTTAATGTTCGTGTGTTTATCTTAATTATAGCCTTGAGAATGCGACTATGAGTCGTGAAACGTCCGGCGAAATAAATTGTTACCTGAGTACGATGCCTTTCCCTATGGTTCCCCTGATGAGATGTACCTAGAGATATTCCCCTTCGGTACATATATAAAATGAAAAATATCATTCCGAGGTAGAGCGAATTAGATATTAAATGACATTTGTAGCTCGAATGATTTATATGAATCACGGTGATGTGATAAGTATTCAGTAGTTCATATATATATTATATATATATATATATGTATATATATATATTATATATAACGAGCCAATTTATACTTTAGACCATCTGCGCATCCAGAAAATTGCTACCATTCATTCCGTAATCGTTCCCACACTTAAGTTGAACACGAAAAACAAACGTTTTAAACCATCCTAACTGGCGCTAAATCTTCCCCCACACACGTTCCCTTCCCGACCATGAAAATGACGTGAAATAGTAAACGACCTTTACGGTCTTTTATTGAGTTCCGAATAGCTGAATGCATTAATATAGTCCTGGAATTGGAGCAACTTAAACTGCAGTCGCTCTAAAGCCTCCAGTTACAAGGCAACATATCGAGAGGCATTAGTACGAGTTGACGGGAAATGGTTGCTCGTCACTAACCTTTTTTTTTTTTTTTTTTCACGTTGTGACTAATGTCCATTGCCTACCGAGCTGTTGTTATCCAGCCTATTTGCTTGTTTCATGCTGGTTTTATTAAATCGAGTGGAGGTCTGAGCGAGAGATATGAAGATAATTGCATAAATGGCTCTTTTGATTTAGTGATGATGTGGATGCGCGCTTAGGCGCGTTTCAAGGGAACTGTACACCGTTGCTCCAACACTTTGCCGCGTAATATCTCACAGTTACTGTTAACTTCATACACCCGCATATAAATATACATAAATATATCGTCTGTGCACGTCCTAAAACATAAGAAAGAAGCGTCAAAAAATGACTAATTACAGCAAAGTAGCGTTCGCATCCTCACTGTCTTATAGGCCTATAGGCCTATTAACGATTGCAAAATAGAGAAGAATGGATCTGAGGATAAGAATGTATTCGGATTCATCGCCATAGTGACGGAGTATCTAGGTATACTTCCCCAAGCGCCTACTACACAAATCTCGTTCCTGTGTATTTGTGTATACGCAAGTACACACACACACACACACACACACACACGCTTATCATTCTCGCTTCGACCAATATGGCGTTCCAGCCTTCCATAACCACACTCTCAATGTTCACGGGTCCCTTATAAACGCCCCTGAATTCCGTTCCATAATGTCCTCATGCATTCAAATATATTCCATTTTTCAATAGGGCAATTACTGGCCGCTAATTATGAGCGCTAGGACCGTCACGGGTCAACACATTTCTCTCTTGGTTGATGGTTAAAAATTGGTTGGCAAATTTTTTTAAAAAGAATTATTCTCTCTAAAAAGGGGACAATGGTTTAGTCTGCCTTCCGGAGGGATCCTGGCCACGTAAAACGGGAATCATAATAAAGGTCAATTTCATTATATGAGGAGAAATCGTAGTTATATTGAAAAAAGATCATATTTCGGGCCTGGGCTAGAACTGGACGTTACTTTTGACCGCCCAGTGACGCCTCTCCGTGACCTGTGCATCACCCCTCAAACCCCTCTTTCCCAATCCCCGACCCCTAACCCCCCTCCCCTAAAATAGAAAAAAAGTAAATTTTTTAACATCAGGAATTTCCTAAGTCCTAATTTCTTTTTGCTTGGTGCAACTGAATTACTTCATATTGCTTCTGAACTCTATTTTTGCTTATGTGTTCCCTCTCCAGAACTTTTTTAATTTTTATACGATGAAATGGGAGCTGGTGGGATTTATTTACCTATTCTGATTGCTTAAGGCACTTACATTTCTACATAGCTTTCTGACTATTCTTCTATAAGCAGATAACCTCTTAATAAAGGTTTGTGGAACCCTTAGTGAGGGGAAATTGTCCCTAAATGGACAGATAACCTCTAAATAAGGGTTGTGGACCCCTTGGTGGCAGAAAATCATCCTTTAATTGAAAGATAACATCTTAGTAAATGGTAGTGGGCATCTTGGTAGGGGAAAAGCATCCCTTAAATTAGCAGAGAAGCTCTTATAAAGGGTTGTGAAACCTTTGGTGATAGCAAATGATCTCTTAATAGATAGATAAAATCTTAAAAAGAGTTGTGGGCCCTTTGGCTGAGAGAAAATACCGCATAATTTGAACAAAAGCCCATAGTAAACAGTTGTGGATCCCTTGGTGGAGGAAAATTATCCTTTAATTGGAAGATAAGCTTCTGTAAAAGGTTGTGAACTCCTTGTGGATGAAAATAATTCCAAAATTGCAAAGAAGCCTCTTCTAATGAGGCCAGTGGCAGTTGAATTGTTGACTCGTGTAAGTTTCAGGGAAAAAATGAAGAAAAGAAGACAACAGAAAATAATGTTTCTTGAAGAATCTTTCCATCAGGCAATATCTAGCAACTCCTGATACGTATAATTAAAGAAATTCATTAAACAACCACATAACCCGTCTAGCCATACCTGGCATCAGCGAAACCTTGCAGCGTTGATTGGAATTCGTCTTCGCTAAAGGAAAAGGCTGATTGCAGTCAACTGCAAATACGGAGGAAGGAAGAAAGCGGCTGGCAAGAGGAATTAACGAAAGTTGATTGAGAGGGAGAGAAGTGGAGAGTGATGAAAGGAAGGGAATATTGATTGATGGAATAATGAAGAAACGGGGACTTGACTGAAGGAACAGAGGAATGAGTCGCGACAAGGTACATTTCGGACAAAAATGAAATAATAATTGTTTATATTTCATTTAAAAAGAGCCATAACTATCATCATTTAACAGATTCGTAACAGATTCTGAATTACGGTGACTTACAGAGAACTGAAATGGTTAATAAACCAAGGCATGATACGACATCCAGCTTACTCGGTGGGCGCGCTAAAATCTACAGTCAAATAGCACGTTGTTTCGGCAACGAAAAATTAAAATGAATATGGTGTGTTTGATCAGAAATGATTGTTCTGTACTGTTTAACATAATCATTATTTATTTTTTGATGTTTCCATTCTAATGAATAAAGTATAAATGTCCTGTATAACTAACTCAATGCGAAACTATTATATATATGTATAGTTATATATATATTATATGTATGTTTAATAAACTAATATATATAATATACAAACATATATTTACCACCATTCAAAATCAAGTGACGAATTCCTTATCCACAGACATAAAAAAACGTACCTAACACACACATATACACACTTAATGAATGAATAAATAAAATAATTAAAATATCATATTGGAACATCCAACCCTCCTTTCATATATTCCAAATTACAGGTTCCAGATTCCAGGTTCCAGGTTCCAGGCATTCATAACAGTCGAAGGAATCCGAGTTACATCAATACGAGTAATTCCATTGTTATGGAGGCTGTTTGTTTACCTGTCTTTTCAGAGGCGCCCCCCACCCACCCCCAGTTTACCTGCTGTTTAATTGACTATTTTTTCTGGTGGGCGGGGGAGGGGGGCAAGGGAGAGCTTCTATTTATTCAAATTTTAAATCGAAAATGTTATTGCAAAGTTACTGCTTTCATTAACATATTTATTTTTTCTTTGTCTTTCTCTCTCCAGCATTTTGTTAATTGTTCCCTATACCTATTACCTATATTCGTATCTATAACTGTATCTATATCTATATATATTTCTATAACTGAATCACGACTATTTACACATTTTTTTGTCTTTCTCTCTCCACCATTTTGTCAACTGTTCCCTATATTTATTATATGGATCTATATATATATCTATGTTCGTATCTACGTATAACTGTATCTGTATCTATATACATTTGTATAACTGAATCACGACAATTTTGAACGTGATGAATATATAGATAAAGGCAGAAGTCACGAATAACAGTGGAAGAATGAAGTAACCACTGCAAGGCCTTTCGACTTTCGTCCTTTGCTGGGCACACAGAGTCGAAAGGCCTTGCATCGGTACTCCATTGTTTCACTTCATGGACTTTGCCTTTATCTATGTATATTTATACAAGAGTTAAAAAATACCTAAAATATGTTTATGAAATGTCTATTTTTCAGCTTCAAAACATAATAGTTTGGTCTATAAAGTAATGGATATTCCCTGTCGCGACTCCAAAGATTAATGGCACCAATGAATCATTGTTCCAAAATAATTCACATAAATCAACACCATCAATTTCCTTTGGCATTTTGTAATGTTCATTTTCATCTATTCAGGGAGGAAGCCTACAAACTACTTTGTTGTTATTGTTGTTGTTCTTGTTGTGGGGGTGGGAAGGGTCAATGGAAGAGCCAAAAAAAGGTCTGGAAAAGGTGTTTCGCGTCAAGTTAAAGATACAGGAATTAGAGGATGGGATATTTATGGTTTATTTATCAAAATGAAAATGTAAAAAAAGAAATAAGGTTTATGTTAAACAGTACAGAACAATTTATCTCTAATAAAATATAACATATTGATTCTAATTTTTACTGGTGAAACAACACACTAATCGTCCGTAGATTTTAGCACTGCGCCCCGAGTATGCTGGAGGTCTGGTCACACTCCATTTATTTGTTAACGGAGGGGGTATACGCCATGATTCTTCACTCTTATACATACAAAAACACACTCATATATACATATATATACATACCATTATTATCACCTACCAATCCATATAGCTTTGACTGGTACAAGCGACCTATTCAAGATAAGGTAAAAGGTGTAGGCCCTGCAACCTCATCCCTTCAGGGTACTGGGGCATATCCCAAGACCTTTGGGGTCTTGGAGGAGATCCATGTAGGGTTGTAGCAGGTACATTACCCTCTCTCTCTCTCTCTCTCTCTCTCTCATCTCAACTTCAATCCGAAATAGTAAAGTGGCAAACAGGGACATAATTAGGAGTATGGAGTGTGTGTGCTACCAGCAGCACCACAAGAACCGGGCTGAGAGAGAGAGATATATCATCACTCAAGAGAGAGAGAGAGATAAGTATGTTATCACTACAAGAGAGAGAGAGAGAGAGATAGAGAGAGAAGTATTTTATTCACTACGAAGAGAGAGGGAGCAGAGAGAGAGAAGTACCTTATTCATTAAGAAAAAGAGAGAGAGATGAGTACCTTATTCACTACGAGGTGTGAGAGAAGAGAGAGAGGGAGGGAGAGTAAGTACCTTATTCACTACGAGAAATAGAGAGAGAGAGATAAGTGTCATTCACTACGAGGAGAGAGAGAGAGAGAGGAGGAGAGAACGCCTTTCGCAAGTACTTCGAATTCTTCTCTATTTTGTTCCGTTCTTCTATTTCTACCTACCTACGTTTTCATTCTCTTATTCTTGTTCCTTTATTCTCTTTGTTTTTTCTGATACTTTATACTTATTGTTTACTATTTATTCTTTTTTTATTTGATCTTGTTTCTTTATTCTCTTTGTTTTTCTATTATTTTATATTTTGTTTAATGTTTTATTATTTTTATCTCATTTTCCTCCTTTCCGTTTTCATTTCTTATTCTTGATTTTCTCTCACTTTTTTCATTTATTCACTTTTTAAATTATTTATCCTATGTAATTACGTTGTTGTAATGTAATTCTTCTCCTCTTTCTTGTTATTATTATTATTATTATTATTATTATTATTATTATTATTATTATTATTATTATTATTATTATTATTATTATTATTATTATTATTATTATTATTATTATTATTATTATTATTATTATTATTATTATTCAGGATGCTACAAGGAAAATATCAAATTTAATCTAAAAAGTTTTAACAAAACCAAAAGAATTATAAATTAGAACCAATCTCAAATTAGACTTTAAAAAAATATAAAACTTAATCTAAAAAGGTTTAATAAAGTCACCAAACCTTACAAATTGGTGAAAACCCTCATCCTCAAATAGACCTAAGGCATCTCCTTCACCAAGGATATATACATATATAAACTCTGTAATCCACACGCAAAGGGATTTATAACAATTACTTGGCCTGAGGGGTGAGTAACCTCCCAAGGGATTATTAGGCATGCAATCTCTCTCTGTGGAGATTACTCTTACAGATGAGGAGGTTAAATATATAGATCTTCGGTGTATAGAGATATATATAGGTATGCTGGAAGGCTTCTTAGAAACAAACGTATGGCTGGTGAGAATTTGTATATAATAATAATAATAATAATAATAATAATAATAATAATAATAATAATAATAATAATAATAATTTTTTTATATATTATTATCATTATTATTATTATCATGAAAATGTAAAATAATTAAAATTTTTATTTTTAGAACTAATAATAATAATAATAATAATAATAATAATAATAATAAAAAAAAAAAAAAAAAAAAAAAAATAATAATAATAATAATAATAATTAATAATAATAATAATAATAATAATTTTTTTGTAATTATTATCATTATTATTATTATTATTATTATTATTATTTTATTATTATTATTATTATTATTATTATTATTATAATTATTATTATGAAAAAAGTAAAATTAATTAAAATTTATATTTTTGGAATAATAATAATAATTTAATATAAGAATAATAATAATAATAATAATAATAATAATAATAATAAATAATAATAATAATATAATAATAATAATATTATTATTATTATTATTTTATTTTTTTTGCTCTATCACAGTCCTCTAATCGACTGCGTGGTATTTATAGTGTGGGGTTCCGGGTTGCATCCTGCATCCTTAGGAGTCCATCACTTTTCTTGCTATGTGCGCCGTTTCTAGGATCACACTCTTCTGCATGAGTCCTGGAGCTACTTCAGCCTCTAGTTTTCTAGATTCCTTTTCAGGGATCTTGGGATCGTACCTAGTGTTCCTATGATTATGGGTACGATATCCACTGGCATATCCCATATCCTTCTTATCTCTATTTTCAGATCTTGATACTTATCCTTTTTTCTCTGCTTTCTCTTCAACTCTGGTGTCCCATCGTATTGCGACATCAATGAGTGATACTTTCTTCTTGACTTTGTCAATCAACGTCACGTCTGGTCTATTTGTTTCACGTATCACGCCCTATCTGTTCTGATATCATAGTCCCAGAGGATCTTTGCGTGATCGTTTTCTACTCACTCCTTCAGGTTGGTTCTCGTACCACTTATTACTGCACAAGGTAGCTGATGTTTCTTGCACAGGCTCCAGTGGAGGGCTTTTGCCACTGAATCATGCCTCATTTGTACTGGTTCTGTGTAAGTTCCGGCATTCGCTTGGTATGTGGTTTATGGTTTCATTTTTTCGTATTGCACTTCCTACATATGGGAGAGATGTTATTTCCGTCTATCGTTCTTTGAACATATCTGGTTCTTAGGGCCTGATTTTGTGCCACAGTTATCATTCCTTCAGTTTCCTTCTTTAACTCTCCCCTCTGTAGCCATTGCCAATTGTCATCGCTGGCTAGTTCTTTAGTCTGTCTCATGTATTGTCCGTGCATTGGTTTGTTGTGCCAGTCCTCTGTTCTTGTCTGTCATTCTCCTGTCTCTGTATATTATTATTATTATTATTATTATTATTATTATTATTATTATTATTATTATTATTATTATTATTATTATTATTATTATATTATAAAAAATAAAACATAATATTTTTTATTTTTAGAATAATAATAATAATAATAATAATAATAATAATAATAATAATAATAATAATAATAATAATAATAATAATACATCAGAAGCAACCCGACGGAGAGAGGATATAGAAGAAGATTGGTCAACATCTGGAATGAGAGAATAGCACCCCCCAAACAGAGCAGAGGCTGGCAGACCAAGTAAGGAACATAAAGAAAAAGAACTGGCTCTCCCCAACAGAAAGAGAAGAACTGGAAAGGGAAATGTCACACGACAACGAATTACACGAAGACGAACTGAGAGACGATGCCACAGAAGACGACAGGGAGGATGAGGTATCAAACAACGACACACGAAGAAACACCGACGAAGTAACAGAGAGGACGGAATGGGTAGAAAAGATTAGACAATGGATGGAGCCAGATACAGAGAGAACAAAGATCCCCTCCATGAAAGCCTACAACACCAAGAAATTAAGGGAGAAAACAAGTGAGGTCAATGAAATAATGGGCATAATACACACCACCAGTATCACAGAAACAAATAACTTGACATATGCAGGAGCAAGATTAGTAGCAGAACTGATGGGGATTCGAACACCAACACCACCGTCACAACCAACAACAGAAACCAAAAACAGCAACCTCCTTGGAAAAGGCGCCTGGAAAAGCAAATCATGGTGATGAGATCTGACTTGAGTAAACTGAAAGAGATGGCAGAAAAAAGGCTAAGAAGCAAGAAAACAAGGGAGGAACTCAACGAGAAATGCAAAGTACAGAGAGGGACAAACAAACACAATAGAAGATGTAAAACAGAGGCTTAAGGCCAAAGCACACAAGATCCAACGGTACATGAACAGGAATAAGGGATACCAACAGAACAAACTATTCGGAACCAACCAGAAAAAACTATACAGCCAACTAAGAGGGGAAGACAACCACCCAGAAATTCCTGAAGCCGAATCAAGTAAGAGACTCTGGGAAAACATATGGAGCAATCCGGTATCACACAACAAACATGCAACATGGCTCCAGGAAGTCAAGGAAGAAGAAACAGGGAGAATAAAACAAAGATTCACAGACATCACGACAGACACAGTCAGACACCAACTAAAGAAAATGCCAAACTGGAAAGCCCCAGGTCCCGATGAAGTCCATGGATACTGGCTCAAAACTTCAAGGCTCTACACCCACGAATAGCAGAACAACAAATCCAGCATTGTATCTCAAATCACCAAGCACCCAAATGGATGACCACAGGAAGAACATCCTTAGTACAAAAGACAAGAGTAGGGGAAATATAGCCAGTAACTACAGGCCTATCACCTGCCTACAAAATAAAATGTGTGGAAGTTACTAACAGGTATCATCAGTGAAAGGCTATACAACTACCCTAGAGGAGACAAACACCATCCCCCACCAACAGAAAGGCTGCAGAAGGAAGTGTAGGGGCACAAAAGACCAGCACCTGATAGACAAAATGGTAATGAAGAACAGTAGGAGAAGGAAAACCAACCTAAGCATGGCATGGATAGACTATAAGAAAGCCTTCGACATGATACCACACACATGGCTAATAGAATGCCTGAAAATATATGGGGCAGAGGAAAATACCATCAGCTTCCTCAAAAATACAATGCGCAACTGGAATACAATACTTACAAGCTCTGGAAAAAGACTAGCTAGGTTAATATCAGGAGAGGGATCTTCCAGGGCGACTCACTGTCCCCACTACTCTTCGTAGTAGCCATGATTCCCATGACAAAAGTACTACAGAAGATGGATGCCGGGTACCAACTCAAGAAAACAGGCAACAAAATCAACCATCTGATGTTCATGGACGACATCAAGCTGTATGGTAAGAGCATCAATGAAATAGATACCTAATCCAGACTGTAAGGATTGTATCTGGGGACATCAGGATGGAGTTTGGAATAGAAAAATGCGCCTTAGTCACATACAAAAATGGCAAAGTAACGAGAACTGAAGGGATAAAGCTACCAGATGGGAGCAACATCAAACACATAGATGAGACAGGATACAATACCTGGGAATAATGGAAGGAGGAGATATAAAACACCAAGAGATGAAGGACACGATCAGGAAAGAATATATGCAGAGACTCAAGGCGATACTCAAGTCAAAACTCAACGCCGGAAATATGATAAAAGCCATAAACACATGGGCAGTGCCAGTAATCAGATACAGCGCAGGAATAGTGGAATGGACGAAGGCAGAACTCCGCAGCATAGATCAGAAAACCAGGAAAAAAATGACAATACACAAAGCACTACACCCAAGAGCAAATACGGACAGACTATACATAACACGAAAGGAAGGAGGGAGAGGACTACTAAGTATAGAGGACTGCGTCAACATCGAAAACAGAGCACTGGGGCAGTATCTGAAAACCAGTGAAGACGAGTGGCTAAAGAGTGCATGGGGAGAAGGACTAATAAAAGTAGACGAAGACCCAGAAATATACAGAGACAGGAGAATGACAGACAGAACAGAGGACTGGCACAACAAACCAATGCACGGACAATACATGAGACAGACTAAAGAACTAGCCAGCGATGACAATTGGCAATGGCTACAGAGGGGAGAGCTCAAGAAGGAAACTGAAGGAATGATAACAGCGGCACAAGATCAGGCCCTAAGAACCAGATATGTTCAAAGTATGATAGATGGAAATAACATCTCTCCCCCCATATGTAGGAAGTGCAATACGAAAAATGAAACCATAAACCACATAGCAAGTGAATGCCCGGCACTTGCACAGAACCAGTACAAAAAGAGGCATGATTCAGTGGCAAAAGCCCTCCACTGGAGCCTGTGCAAGAAACATCAGCTACCTTGCAGTAATAAGTGGTACGAGCACCAACCTGAAGGAGTGATAGAAAACGATCAGGCAAAGATCCTCTGGGAGGATATGGTATCAGAACGGATAGGGTGATACGTGCAAACAGACCAGACGTGACGTTGATTGACAAAGTCAAGAAGAAAGTATCACTCATTGATGTCGCAATACGATGGGACACCAGAGTTGAAGAGAAAGAGAGGGAAAAACTGTATAAGTATCAAGATCTGAAAATAGAAATAAGAAGGATATGGGATATGCCAGTGGAAATCGTACCCATAATCATAGGAGCACTAGGCACGATCCCAAAATCCCTCCCTGAAAAGGAATCTGGAAAAACTAGAGGCTGAAGTAGCTCCGCGCCTCATGCAGAAGAGTGTGATCCTAGAAACGACACACATAGTAAGAAAAGTGATGGACTCCTAAGGAGGCAGGATGCAAGCCCCCGGAACCCCACACTATAAATACCACCCAGTCGAATTGGAGGACTGTGATAGAGCAAAAAAAAAAAAAAAAAAAAAAAACAAAAAAAAAAAAAAAAAAAAAAAAAAAAAAAAAAAAAAAAAAAAAAAAAAAAAAAAAAAAAAAAAAAAAATAATAATAATAATAATAATAATTATTAATATTATTATTATTATTCTTTTTTTCTACATTCCTCGGGCCCACAGAGATAGAATTCAGGACTCCACTTAAAAAAATTAAAAAAAAAGTAAAAAAAGTAAATATAAAAATAAAAAAATTGAAAATTGAAAAATAAAAAAACAAAAATAAAAAAAAGTTCTTTGAGAGTTAAAGGGTTCCTGTCTCCCTCTCCCACCCTCCTCCACCCCCCCACCCAATTAATTCATTCCACTGCTACCCTCTATCACGAAAATGTATTGCATTGTCAGATTTGTCAAAAGGGTGAGTGGAGATATTAAGGGAAACTCCTGTTTCGGATTTAAAAAGAAAAAAAAAATCCTATTAAAAATTGCAGTTTTGCCAGATCTACAATCGTGCAATTTTTTTACAGTGTTATGTGTATATATGTGTATATTAATACAGATATATATTAATATATTTATAAATTGTTATATATTTCGTGTGATTTCTTAATGTTGTTTTTGAATCTTAAAAAAACAAAAAATTGTGCATATAAAATAATAATAATAATAATTATTATTATTATTATAGTTTTAGAATTGGTATAGTTATGTATGAACAATTTTACCCCTTCAAAAATGGTTGGCAATCCGAACAAGATAAAATTGTAAAAAAATCCAACAAAATAAAATGACAAGAAATAGTTTTAAATAAATCATCTTGGGGTCGTTCGGTAACCCAGCCACAATTTGGCTCGAACTTTTGAACTTCAACCATTAGTTACGGAGGATGGGAGGCATCTCTCTCTCTCTCTCTCTCTCTCGTCTCTCTCTCTCTCTCTCTCAAAAAAAAAAAAAAAAAATAAAGATATATATATTACCCCTCTTGCTTAAAGCTCTGAGTAACAAATTATGTTCTAGGAACAACTGGCAACTCAACCACTTTACAGCATTTTCAACTAATCATCTTGCATCTGGTAACTCACGCAAAGTTGCCAGCGCCAACTAAGCAACGTGATTGCGACGGAAATATGAGGTAAGGAAATTGTAGCTATAAGCTGAGTTTAAAAGTGATATTGACGAGTTAAAAACTGAAGGGTATTAATAGGTATTCGTATCGTTAAAATAGTCTAGGCTTAAGGCTTATGCTGTGAGTAAATATATGATTATTAATATAGGGGCTTAATTTAGTTTTAAAAATTTCAAAGTAAAATAGCTTATATGGTAATTATATGGTGGGTGATATTACTTTAAAAGATTGGTTATATGTGGACAAACAAAGGCGACAGTGAAATTTAATAAAAAATAGTCTAAAAGTAATATATATATATATATATATATATATATATATATATATATATATATATATATATATATATATATATATATATATATATATATATATATATATATGTGTGTGTGTGTGTGTGTGTGTGTGTGTGTGTGTGTGTGTCTTTTTATATATTAAAGATAATAACAATAAAAGTTCAATACTTTACAAAAGGTATTTAGATATATACTACAACTGATAGGGGAGGTCGCTATAAAATTATCGAAAGGTTTTAAATTATAACGGAAAGAAATTTGGACTGAAGTGGTTCATTAGTTATAACAGAGTGATGTTTCAGAGAGAGAGAGAGAGAGAGAGGAGATATTTTTAACGAGTTTTGATGGAATGGAGGGTCAAGACTTATGAACTAAGGGTAGGATGAGTAATGGAGGTAGGTACCTTAAGTAATGCCTACAGTGCACCGCGTGAGGTCCACTGACGGCACTAATCCCCCTTACTAGAGATACCTTTTGCAAACACGGTATACATTTTATAAACATGATCAAGTTAAATCTAGAGATATTAAAGAAACTCGTGTATACAACTAATGTCTAATGTCAAAATCAGCTGATATTATACTTACTTATTCAGTTACTGTTGGTATGAAGTCTGTATAAACGCTTTAAAGCACTAGGTTTTTATTTATTTTTTCTTTATACAGAGGCAGGCACTGAGCTGTCAGGACGGTAAACTTGAGAACTTGTTTGTTAAATCGAAAAGTTTGACACCCAAAAGTTTCGTTTACTACAAAGAAAGAAAGAAAAAAAAATACCTTTTACTGTACTGAAAAAAGTCCGCTTAGGATAATAAAATGTTGTACGTTTATATTTCAGCTAGTTATTTTTTTTAGCATAATATCATGATGGTACTAGAAATTAGAATTAACATTCTGTTAAGTATCAGCTTGGGCTAAATGTAAACTATGCTTCTACACACACATATTATTCTGTATGGAATTTTAGCACGCGTCCCCGAGTAAGCTGGAAGCCTGACTACTCCTGGTTTGAATGAGACCAAAAAATGTAAATATATATAATATATATATATATATATATATATATATATATATATATATATATCATAATATATATATATATGATATACTATATAATATATATATATATATATATATATATATATATTATACATTATATATATATATATATATATATATATATATATATATATATATATATTATAAATTTTTTTATTATAAACGCTATTATAACACATGTAATTTCTTTAACCGTAATATTATCATAATCAGACACAAAGCAATATACTTAAGATTTGTATTTATAAGTCAAAAGACTATGAAATATGTCAACAATGCTTTTGTTGCAAAAAATAATGAAATGAGGGCTAAAGGTAAATTATCTATATACTAAATATTCATATTAGCTCCATAGAAAGATATACGGTTTAATATCACAAGGCAGTCTTTGATTATATACGGTCAAAGTAATATTATCATATTACTTTGACATAAAATGTAGACATGCAGTTACATGGGTGAGGTTCACCGTGCAATAATATATGCAAGAAAATGAACGCTAACGTAATCTAACCGTCAACTGCATTGATTTCTTGCTTGAGAAATCCGCCTCTGGCACTGAATTATAATAATGTGTAATTATTAACAGCTGAATTGATGGCAGAATCTCGGTTGCGTCTAGTGCAAAAATCTCATCGAATCAAGCTCCGGGTTTTAAAAGCCTCCACAGAAGGGAACTCAAAACTGATGAAAACAGAGACTGATGTATTTACTGAGGTGAGAATTGCGTAGTAAAACACTTTAGAGAAGGTCAAGTGATGCGACGACATAAGTGAGGAATGATAAAGCGTACATTGGTCTAGCAAGAATGGTTCTTGCACGAGAGATGGCTTTCTCTCGTCAGACGAATCTGGTGGTATGGGTTTTCACGGCTAGTTTATTGCCTTGAGAGAGAGAGAGAGAGAGAGAGCAGAGAGAGAGAGAAGAGAGAGAGAGAGAGAGAGCGTTCTTACCCAATGAAATGATTAATCATACATCGCCCCTAGCAAAACGGTCTGCTAGACCTATGTTCAAGTATAATTTCCCACCTTCTGAAGTAATAAATCATACGTAAGGTCCACTCTATCAAGAATGGCCCGCTGGACCTTCTAAATACCGTTCAAGGACAAAGGCGTTCAAGACCCTGTTCAAGCGCCCTAAAGTCCCAGAGACGAAAGAGAGGAGAGCTGAGTAGATCGTGAGAGAAGGATGAGGAACAGCAGCCTGGAAATTGCAGGCAGCGGAAACGGGTTCGAGTTGGGGAGATGAATTGGCCGAATCGAAGGTGAAAGGAAACGCTTTTGAGTGTCTGACCAGGACAAAGGACACAGAAACTATGGGATTTGGGGACAACAAGCAATGGAATTGGAAGATTATACTCAGGGAGAGAGAGAGAGAGAGAGAGAGAGAGAGAGGCACATAGGATGTGAGAGAGAGAGAGAGAGAGAGAGAGAGAGAGAAGGTAGGAAGCAGGCAGAGTACTAGAGAGAGAGAGATAGAGAAAGACAGTCAGATTGCCAGATGAAGCGAGAGATAGAGAGAGAGAGAGAGAGAGCACGATAGGTGTGAGAGAGAGAGAGAGAGAGAGAGGAAGAGAGAGAAGGTAGGAAGCAGGCATAGTAACTAGATAGAGAGATATAGAAAGACAGTCAGATTGCCCAGAATGATCGAGGAGAAGAAGAGAGAGGAGCGTAGAGAGAGAGAGAGAAAAGGCTGCAACTTGTAGATGATCAGAGAGAGATCGAGAGAGAGAGAGAGAGAGAGAGAAAGGAAGAAAGGTAGGGGGTGAGGAGGCACATAAGATGTGTGTGTGAGAGAGAGAGAGAGAGAGAGAGAGAGAGACAAAGGATGTGAGAGAGAGAGAAGGTAGGAGGCAGGCAGAGTACTAGAGAGAGAAAGAGAGAGAGAGATATATATATATAGAGAGAAGGCAGTCACATTGGTAGATGAACAGAGAGAGAGAGAGAGAGAAGGTAGGATGCAGTCAGACTGAGAGAGAGAGAGAGAGAGAGAGAGAGAGAGAGAGAGAGAGAAGAGCAGTTATGACATAAATAGTGACAAATTATTAAATAATTAGATAAAATGTAAGCGAATGATTATTAAAATAATACCAGACAAACATTGTCGATGACATAAATTTCGTATATATAATACGCGTATGAAACAGTCCTGTATAGTCTTACGAAATTCGTTTGATACGCGTATGAACAGAACTATATTCTAAAAAAATCGTTTAATACGGGTACGAAACAGCAATATATTCAAATATATCTTTGTATACTTGTATGAAACAGACCTGTATAATTTACGAAGTTCGTTTGATACGTGTACGAAACAGCCAACAAACAGTCCATACGAACAGACCAAACAGCCCACTATTTTGGCTGTATACTAATCAATACAAGACAAACAGATCCCCTTCCCACCCAATTATCTCCTCAGAATCTCCCATCTCCTTCCTTGGAGGGGATTCAACTCCACAAGGGTGAAGTTTTATTGCAACTCAATAGCAAGGAAGGAATTTTTAACTTCCTTTCTCAAAGTTTATGACTGGGATAAAAAAATTAAGTAAAACTCTCTCTCTCTGGATGTCTTTCGTCAATTCATAGGTCATTTATTTCCTTGTACGTTTATCTTTGTAGTTTATTAGTTTTCTTTTTATCAGCTATGAAAATCTATGCCTCTTTCGTTAATTATTTCCAATGATTTATTTAATTGTACATTGTTCACTTAATCACAATATTTATTCTCCTTTAATCATTGAATTCTTCTCTTTATTCTAAACTTTCAATATTTTTCCCGTTTGCATATTTATGAAATAAATCCTTACCTTAACCCATCGTCACAATCTGTGTACCTTCGCAGATCCATTAAATATATTCATTAAATATTTGGGCCACTAACGAGATTCATAACACATTTATTAACCACTAATTAGCTTGAGTAAATGACCACCATTTTTCAAGCCGATTATTTGTAATTAGCACTTTGGTCAAACCCCTTCCATTTGCTAATGATCATCTGACCTATTTAAACACATCAGCTAATGAGTATATTAAAACTGCGTTCCACTCATTCCTGGTCTCTTACTCGGGAGTAAGCCTACAGACTACTTTTGTAGTTTTTGTCGTTGCTGTTCTTGTTGTGGGGGGTAGGAAAGGTCTATGGGAAAGCCTTAAAAAGGTCTGGAAAGATGTTTCGAGTTGAGTTAAAGATACAGGAATTTGAGGATAGGATATTTATGATTTATTTATTACATTGAAAATATAAAAAAATAAATAGTGTTTCATGTTAAACAGCACAGAACAATTATTTCTAATAAATATAGAGTATTATTTAATTTTCGTTGGTGAAATGACGCGCTATTTGACCATAGATTTCAGCACGCGCCCTGAGTAAGCTGGAAGTCGGATCACACCTTGTTTTGAATTCTAATACAGAATTTAGGCCATAGGTACTCGCTAGGACCATATGAGGTCATCCTGCGTTTGAAAATACATTGGAACAATGGGGTAGGAGAAATACGAGATATGAACGGAGGTACAGTAAAAGGAATGAAAGGGGTCATAGCTTTGGGCCTAAGCAGGAACCTTAAATAATGCCTACAGTGCACCGCCTGGGGTGCACTGATAGCATTAACCCCCTACAGTGACATATACCTTACTAAAATATACTCATATGTCACTATGCTGGGATAATAATTATTTTAAAATTTATTTTTTTTTTTTGGAGTGAGGTTGCTGGCCCCACACCTACTCACAAGCGCACTCATAGCTAGTCACGAAGATGGACTTTGCATACGTTGTATGACTTTCTGGGTGGTCACCTGTCCCATGTACTGACCAGAAACAAAATCTATAATATAATTTTTCAAAAAAATGCATCTGGTGTTTGTATTGAAATCAGTAAAAAATTAGAATATATATATATATATATATATATATATATATATATATATATATATATATATATATATATATAATAATGCATTTACCTGACACAGAAATAATTTCAGTGTTATACAAAAAAAAAACAAAAAAAATTAAATAAAACAAGGAAATACATTTCCTGACACAGTAAATAGTTTACTAAGTTTTGCACTCTTTAAATATTTTGTAATTTGTAAGGTTCGACATTTCTATCACTGACATCAGTTTGGAGCAAGTTTAACGTTACTGTATTTGACGAAATAGTACAATTTTTGGTGTTCCAATCATTTTGAAGAATTCTGAAACTGTAACTCGTACCAAATGATTTTTTAAAATATTTCATTTTAATCTTTTTGTTGAAAAATAATATGCCCTTTCAACTTAAGACAATGATATAACATCAAGATAACTTCGAAAAATATTACTTATAATAATATTACTACTTAGAAAAATATTACTTGGAAAATATTATCACTTAGAAAAATATTACTATACTTAGAATAACATTACTTAGAAAAATATATGATTTAGAAAAATATTAGTACTTAGAAAAATATTACTTATGAATAATATTACTTGGAAAAAATTGTTACTTAGAAAATATTACTGATAAAAATTAACTACTTAGAAAAAAATATTACTACTTAGGAAAAATATAACTACTTCGAAAAACATTACTACTTAGTAAAATATTGACTGGAAAAATATCATTACTTAGAAAAATATTACTACTTAGAAATAAATTACTGCTTAGGAAAATATTACTACTTAGGAAAATATTATTATATAGACAAATATTACTAGTTACAAAAATATTACTTAGAAAAAATATTACTACTTAGAAAAATTTTACTTAGATTATTAAATCATTCAAAAATGGGTTATGCTATACTTAATCTCTCATATTTCAGGGAATTTGTAGCAGTCTAATTTACAATTCCTCGCTGGGAAGCCAAACTGAACCACTGAAAATAATATTGGAATATAAAAAGAAATTTTAAGCCAAAAGACCCCAGCACTGGGACCTATGAGGTTAATTCAGGGCTGAGAGGGGAAACTGGAAGATGGCAGAGCTGGAATATGAAAGGAGGTGCAGTAAAAGAAATGAAAGAGTTTGCAAAGGATTGCGCATTGAAAACTCGGTGTTAGTATCTACTAAGGTCCTTTCCAACTGACTTCTGAACTGGTTTCAGGCAATGCGTCTTTATTTCTAGCAGAATAAACGCCTATACACCTCTTTCACGGCGAATACGTAAATTGATTTACTGGATCTCTCTCTCTCTCTCTCTCTCTCTCTCTCTCTCTCTCTCTCTCTCATCTATCTGTTTCGATACCTCTCGTCCGGTAAACTCACTACTATACTTCTGCTGACATATCATGAATATATATCAGGCTGACACAGAGAGAGAGAGAGAGAGAAGAGAGAGAGAGAGAGAGAGAGAGAGAGAGAGATCACCAACAGACGTGAGTGGTAAACGCCATCAGAAACTTACTACTGACAGGAGAGTTCTGTATAACAAAGCCCTAATGCTTCAGATATTAGATTCTTCCTAAAGTGTGCCAAAAGTGGGCCATGGTGGCGCCAAAAGCGACTACATTTTGGGGATTAAACCTTCATTTTTTTTGTTTTGTTTTAAACCACTGATCTTCTGTCAGGATATTGGGAGAATCCAGCGACCTGAATCCTTCAGACCCAAACTACTTGTACTGATGAATCCATCCATCCCAGGAAGGCTACTAGGAATCCTGCTTTTCCTTGAGTGCCTGTGCCTTTGGGGATAAGTATTTGCCATTTGATTTGCAGTGCCAAACATCCGTAATCTTAGAATTTACAGTATTCTGTAAAGTCTAAGAGTCAATAAACCACTGGGGGAAAGTAGGATGGGACAGAAACTGTGAAAGGAGGTATGATAAAATGACAAGGGTTGCAAAGCGAACCCTACGGGACGCCGCAAAGAACTTAAGGCAATATTAGTGTGTTGATAATTATAATAATCGTATTAATTTGATCGATAGTAGATTTTGAATTGTACGATTCTTATAATATATTATACACTATACTGATAACTGAATGCAGTTTGGGTGGTCCCAGACAACCTGCTTTACATGCACAAAATTAAATTCAAGGATGCACACTGCCTTTCAAATCGTAGGACGCTTCTAGTATGCCTCTCTGCCTATTCCAGATCCCCTTCCTTCAACTCATGGAGGATTGACAATCGTTATTTCTTCCACGCCTTCAATCACACAATAGACATTCACAAGCAGGATTTTCTTGCTCTCTTATTCTTTCCTTTTATTGCTCATCCTTTCATGCAAAAATTGGGCGAATTCTCTGCTTGCGGTGACTATACTGAAGCAGCTTTATTATGCTTGAGTCTCTCTCTCTCTCTCTCTCTGCTTTCAAGTTAGAAATGCTGTTCGTTTTATTGTTCCTTTCCTCGTATTTCGTCAGTTTTACACTCTCTCCTCTCTCTCTCTCTCTCTCTCTCTCTCTCTCTCTCTCTCTCTCTCTCTCTCCACAATCCGTTTTGTAGGGCCATTCCCTTGTGCAGTCCGTAACTTTAAACGCCTTAATCTCTCTCTCTCTCTCTCTCTCTCTCTCTCTCTCTCTCTCTCTCTCTTTCTCTCTCCTGAGTAATCTACCCTCGTGTATTTCGTCTCTTTTGTACCAAATTAACAACTGGAAATTCTCTTTTTAACGACAACCAAATATCGATTCCTGAGAAGGAGGAAACTCAGATTTTTAAAGTTCGATTTAATCATTTTTCTTTTGCCTAGTTTTTTATTTTATCTGTTTTCCGTTGTCTCTTTCCCGTTCTGCTGTCCAACTTCTTTAACTTTAACTGTATTACTTTTTTCTTTTAATATTGGTGAAAATGTGTATGTGGAAAATGATTTCTGTGGTGTTGCTAATAATAATAATAAAAATAATAATAATAATAATAATAATCAATAATAATAATAATAATAATAATAATAACCCCCCTTAACTCCCTCCTCCATCCCAACCCTTGCTAGAAAACGAACGAAGGGACCATTGTTGCAAACTGTAATTGTTTGCAAGAATTCCCAATTGCTTCCATTCCTCCTCTTTGCAGCGAAACCTGCATTTCTTTTGTTTTAGGCTTCGGCAAACCTGCAGACGTCAAATACGTCTGAATGTCTGTCTGTCTGTGGCGTTATGCAGGCAGACAGACGTTCGATGATGTAGAAGTGAGCGAAGGTGGGTCGAGAGAAGCAGTGTTTGTTTGTGCTTGTGAATGCTTGCAGGGATATGCGTTGTGCTTTCACAAACAACAGGAGAGGTCTTGTTAGTTTGGGGTGCTCGTTGTTTGTTACCTGCGTAGTTTCTTAATTCATTGTTCGTCGTAGAAATATTGCCATGCTATACTTGAAATAAATTACATTAGAATTTAGTAGACTTATTCAATGCTTTGAAGATAATTATTTTGCAAAGTAAGGAAAATATATACCGATGCGTCCACGAGTTCTAATTTTATTTTCAACTCTAGTTTCGTGATGCATAAGGATTTTGAAGTTAGCTTTGCTGCCGCTCGAGTCTTGACCCAACGTATCGTACTGCACTGGGGTGTTTGCATTTCGTCCCCACAGCCGATAATACATTAAAGCATTAACATTCTTTAATAACGATGTTTAATTCAACTAATTTTGTCCTGTAATCAATAAAATAATTTGCATAACACATTTAGTGGGCCTATTTTCAACAGTATACTCTTTCAGATACGTAAAGTGAATTAATATTTAAATTGACAATATCTATATTAATCTGTTTTATTTGATTATTCCCGTTATTCTGGTTTTATTAGCCATGTTCTCCTTTTTTCTTATCCTTTTCATAATTGCTTAACATAATTTACTCAGACATAGCTATTCTAAGTCAAAAAGCAATCATAAAAAAAAAAAAAAAAAAATCAAAAGAAATGTAATTCAGTCTTTTATTTTTATCGAATTCCTTGCATATCATCCTGTTTCATTTGGACGTTGGAAAGCTGTGGGAGTCAAAAACTGACGAATACATTAAGAGAGGCTTCCTTTCCTTAAAGCTTTCGTTTCTGGGGTTGTTCTTTGTGTAGCTATTCATTTCGTCTAAGTAGAAATGAATTAAAATTAGTTTCATGTGTATGGCTAGACCTACTATCATAAGCATATTATAAGTGGCTGAAATGATAAGAAATATGAAAGGCAACGTTCAAGTTTAAGTCTATTTCAGATTTTTTTTTTTTCAATAAAAACCTATGCTTTAATCAGGAGTGCTCTTTTGACAGCTATAACAATTATACAGGATGTACACGAGTGTATGCACATATTTTGGGGGAATGAAAGGTAGTATCTTTGAACAGAAAATATTTTGTAAATATGCATTTTAAGGCTTCCGTTGTCAGTGCAGGGAATTTTATAATAATTGTTATCATTAGTGATGCTCTCATGCTATGGAGTTCGTAGCGAGAAGTCGGATCGAGTCGCCTGAGATGTGGAAGAGAGCGGAGGTGGCGTATAGGAGTGATGGAGGGATTAGGCCGATGTTGATAAAGTATCCCCAATAAAATATATTCTTTAGGTTTTGAAGAAAAAAAAATGCATGCATCATTGAATCTGTTTCCCCTCCCTATCCGTGGTATTCACTGGACACCGATAAAAAGCAAAACAAAAAGAGTAAACCTAATTGTAATCTCTCATCCATCAAAGGTAAGTTTGCTTGTCGATTAGCTTATTCATTAGATACCTATTATAGATTTCAAGTGCATTTTTAAAAATCTCTCCTCTCCATCTAAACTACTCATCAGACACCAGTCATAGGCGTATAGCTAGTCATGATTCCTGGTTCAGCAATATCATGGCGAGGCGCTAGAATTCAAAATTCACAAATGAATGTTGTTCAGCAACATTTACACTACTGTATTGTCTTGCTCTCTTGTGGTGCTTCGAGGAACGTCCACCTCGAGGACCATGTTCTAAACTTTGTTTTGCCGTTCTCTAAAAAATTTGTATTCACTATGTATGATTCTCTCCGGTATATTAAGCTTTCTTCATATCTCTGACAGGAACTTGCACCGAATGCAGTGTAATAATTGTCTCTCGCTCAGCGAGGGATGTTTCTTAGACCGATAAATGACGCATTGACATTAGATTCCCGCTCACATAACGACATCAAAAGCAACAGTGAGGTCGCATTGGTTCACACTGTTACGTTATAATTTTTTCTTCTTTTTCTTAATTTGATAGCATTTTGTGAACTTCCAATGTTTTCTATAAAATTCAACAAATGGAATCGTTCAACTACCTTCGACTTAATATTGATATGATAATGTAAGGACTAGTTTATGCGATACTACTAGTGATAGGTGTCTCCTATCAGATTCTATGTGGCAATGTATTTCAGTGGTTGTGAAATGACGTTTTTTATCACTTCGTTTCGTTCACGTGAATTTTGCTCATATGGAAAATAGTTTTACACAATAACATGAATCGTGCATCAGGCAGGTGGACGAAAAATGATGAAACTCGCCACAGTTGTTTGACCGTTCGTGTACAGAGGTGCTCAAATCTCATGCGACACGATTCTTTTTGTATCGTCCAGATTCTCAGACTCAACGTGACGTTGCCAAGTAGTACTAAACTTTTTTTATTATTATTATTATTTCTAATGTCATGCATGTCGAAAAGTTTGCGAATTCACAGCTAGTCCTATTTTTCCTTATGGTTGAATGTATACGATCCTTTTATGCACTGAATATTCGTAATCTGTGATGATTTGAATTGATTCTTTTTTTACATTGCTCAGTTCAAAGTGCTGTGTTATAAGGTTAGCGGTGCCATCAAATAAAGCACACTTAACATGCTCCTCGGGACTGGCCAACATAACCGAGTCTGTAGCATTATGCACAGAAGACATAATAAGCTCAACAGTCATCAATAACAATTTTCGAATTAGGAATATGAATTAAAACAAGTTTTCTTTGAAGGTTGAAGTTTTCGGCTGTGTTTAAGCTGCCTGTATGTTGCAAAATGTTTTTATAGGCCTAAATAAATAATCTAAGCCTTCTGAGATGTAATCTGTTACTGATGTTTTATTTGTAGACATTACCTGTTCTTTGAGGAATAAAAGATGATGATGATTTTGGTTATATGTAGAAGACGGCTATTAATCGAAATATCATAAGTATTAATATCAACGAGTATGGAACACTTGTTTTCAACTGGTTTAAAATATTATTTTCTTAAAGTCCTTCTATTCGCTTTTGTTGTACAATCAATTCTTTCATAAGGTAACTTGAAGTGCAAGAATGTGTAGATAACCTCATTTGCTTTCTTGCCAGAAATTTTTAATAGAGATGTGAACGTTAAAGTGCAAATAAAATAAATCTAACACCTAGGCCTAGGAATAATATCTTGGCTTTGACAAAAGAATAATTGCATAGGCGAATATTTGCTAGTATGCCATCATTTATTGAATATGTAAGAAAATATAACAAATAATTATGTATGGAAATCCAAATACTCCTCTAATACATATAGAAGTAAATCTTTTCAATATAGTTTCATGGTCGCTACTTATTGTAAACCTACTTATATTATACCAGGTGGTGGTTGTTTGTAACCGACACTAATGATACGGTTCACACGTGCTCCCCCTTACACGTAGATATCGGTGGGCGCATTCTACTTTTGTATAT
>NC_087223.1:17626125-17638625 GCF_015104395.2 Macrobrachium nipponense | reverse complement strand
TTTAATTAATTCTTGAATCAAATTAAGTAAAATTAAATCAAAATTAATTTATCACAAAATTCAAGAAAATTAATTCAATTGAAATTCAAAAGTGTTAGGCAATAATTGAAAATTTGAAATTTGAAATTAATTCACAAGTGCTAAACAATAATAAAACAAAACTTGAAAAGAATTCTAAGTAAATGCAAATTAATCCACAAGTGTTAAATTTAATCAAATGTGCAATGATTAAGCAATGAAAATAATCTAAGTCAATTAAATTGTGAATGCAAATGAAAATATAAAATAAAAGACACACTTCAATAAGAAAACGAAATAGTGCACAAACAATGGAACAAACACAAACATCAAAAAAATCAGCAATGTGCAAAATTGTGTAAATCTTTTTCACTCAAAACACTGTAACCACAGTTTTTACCAAACCTTCATAACCACCTGTTATTAGTTAACCACTGTTCCTAACAATTATTAGTTAACCACACTCCATATCCATTATTAGTTAAACACAATTCCTATCCGTTATTAGTTGCAACTAATAAAAATATAACACTTTACCTTTTTGGTATATATACCAACTTCTTTTTCTCTTGCTGCAGCTTGTATATCACACTTTCACAAAAACCAGGCGCCGTCACGAAACATGTCTGTTCAGATTCCACAAAAGAAACTAAATAACACTAAATAAACTCTAAGAAATATCAAATATGAAATTGTAAGTTACGAGTGACCAATTTACGTTACGTTAATATAATCTCAATGATGTCGAGTGAGAGAGAGAGAGAGCGATCTAACCGCCTCGAGGTTCTAGGATGTAATGAAATGTTTCCCTTGCAAAAACTGGACAGAGCAGATATGATACAAAAAGTTCTTGTCACGAATGCTTCCAGAAAGTTGGAAATCTGACGCAATCTTCATAAAAAAATGTGCAATTCCCACGTGGGACTTGACAAAGACATACGCGTACGAGTCCAGTCTGTTAAAAAAAAAAACGTACTCTACTCGATTGAAACAGAGGCTGAGCGACAATTAAGATTGACATGTTTTGATAACAACGCAAGACTCAATTCTCTCGCTATCACATGCGTTGACAGATTTAGGAAAGCAAAACGGATCTCGCCAGACCCTCTAATCTTACAGTGTTGACATAAAAGTTAAACATTCTTAGTTTTGAAAAGACAAAGTAAATCTCTCTCTTTTACGTTATATATATTCTTTTACAACATGCAATGCGAAATCTGAACACACATTTTAAAACATCTATTCTAAGCTATCTAGGAATCTGAAAAAATGTTGCCACAATCTTACATGACATTTCAAAGAGGGGAAAACATGCATTTTGAAAGTAGCAATATATAATATATATATATATATATATGTGTGTGTGTGTGTGTGTGTGTGTGGGGGTGGGGGGGGGGTGGGGGGGGGGGCAGTCCGGGGTTTGTTTTGTGTCAGACGAGACTAGGGCCATAATAAAACATTATTTAATATTATTTTACCACTCCAGGTTATCTGTTAGACGGGGTTGGAAACCATATTAATATTATTATTTTTAAAAATACCAAACAAATAAAACAAAACTTCATAGTTTTGCAGTTGAGAACCATATTAATATTTTAATATTACTTTTAAAATGTCCAAAATAAACCTCATTTTTTCCCTCACAGGCAAAATACATCACTTTGCAAAATTAAGAAAAATTAAAAAAAGATATAGAACCTTATTCATATTATCTTATAATTCTTCATGACCAAAATAACCTGATTGCTCCACAGTCAGAATTCAGCAACACTTTGCATTAAAAAAAAGGAATAAATTCCTGGAATTTCGTCGGGAATAATTGGTTTCCCGAAAAACAGCAATAAAAAGGCCCACTTTTTTTTCTTTTTTAATTTGCTGATCGGAGAAAATGACGTGAAATGTTCGTCTGGACTGACAGATGATGAAAGGCAAAGTGAGTGAGGTCTCTCTCTCTCTCTCTCTCTCTCTCTCTCTCTTATTGACCAACGAGTGTGTGATAATTTATGTTCTTGCTTTAAAGATAAAAGATAATATTCTCTCTCTCTTCAATGGTAGGGGATAATATTCTCTCTCTCTCTCTCTCTCTCTCTCTCTACAGTAAGCCTAGCGGACCTTATCTTCAATTTAATGAATCCTGCACAAGTATAGGACTCCATACATAATGAAATGCAAAAATAATGTAATTAAATACTATTACTTAGGCGCTGCATAATAGATCTACTATCTCACATTCCTTACCCTTTTCTGAAGTCTGATATTCAGTCATCCTCTTTGGGGAGAATTCCTTGGTGGAGGTTTGAGCTCTCCAAAGTTCTTGTTAGATTGGAAATATCTGGTGCAAGGGTAATGGGTTTCATTGAGGCCCGGGACACAGGGAAGATTATATTAAATGGTTGATTTTAATGCTTGTAGTCTGGCGCAGTATAGGTAATGGATTATGCTAAGGCGATTCAGTGGGTCACAATGATACCCAAAATTTGTTATTAAAGTCTGAAGACTTCCAGACATCCTTAGAAAACTGGTCCAGGCACCAGAGGGACAGAATAAAACCCGGTAACCAACGTAGGACGTTTGAGGAGACGAGTGAACCCCTTATTTGAACGCTTCGTGCTCTCAAACTTCCTTCATGGCAGCAATATTTCTGGGGTTCTCTTACTGGCCACTTGTTGCTTCCTCCCCAAATGGATTCCGGGGAGAGAGGACTTGTCCATCAAATTCTTTATCATCATCATCATCTTTTGCAGAGTAAAGACGTCTAGAACTTCTGCATTCGACTGATGATGTCGTAAATTATACTTTACAGGTTTTTTCCTGTTCATGGCCGCTTGGCGGAAGAGGTAGGTAGGTAGGTACCGCATTGCAGGCAGTGTTAGGTAGACGGTATACGTGTAGTAGGTCTTTTGTAGCGTTTAATCTTAGGTAAATACCTGCATTTGGTTTATTCTAAATTTGCTGTCCAACTTCTCTGCCTTGATTAGGTTTTCAATCTAGCAAGGCGTGATCCGACCTTCAGCTTACTCAGGGCGCTTGCTAAACTCTACGGTCAAATAGCACGTTGTTTAATCAACGAAAATTAAAATATATGCTATACATTATTAGAAATAATCGTTCTGTACTGTTTAATATCCATTTTATTGATTTTTTACATTTTAAGTCTAATAAATGAATTGCAAATATTCTATCTTCAAATTCCTGTATCATTAACTCAAAGCGAAAAACACCTTTTTAGGACCTTTTTCAGTTTCTTCCATAGACCTTTTCCTACCCCCCGACAAGAAAAAACTACAAAGTAGTTTGTAGGGCTTACCCCCCCGAGTAAGAGAAAATAGAATCCATTTAGGTGACCCCTTATGAGGTCATGGTGCCAAAATGGACATTTAGGGGTCAAAATACCAAAATAATTAAAAAAATTGAATATTCAGGCTTCTGATAATGTCAGTGATTCAGGTGGATATTGGAGACTCACGTTTCCTCCACTGCTTCCTCCACCTGTTCCCTAAGTATGTTGCAAGTTTCGTAAAGATTTTGTAATGGTTATCACTCTTACAACTTTGATAAACGTCACAAACCAGTGTCCTAAGGTCTGATGTAAATCTCCACAAACTATGGCCATAAGACCTGATGCTTTATATATACACTAATAATTCAATTATGATACATAAAATCTAAAACTCGTGATTATAAGTGTTCTTAGAAGTTCTGATAAATACCAGTTAATTTAAGATATTTTATTCAATATTTGTGAAAGGTAAATCAGGAAGTCGATAGATATTCATTATAAATAGAGAAATACTGCAAAGTAAATTTTAAATGATTTTAGGAACTTTCTTAAAATATATATAATATATATATATATATATATATATATATATATATATATATATATATATATATATATATATATATATAATAAAAGGAGCCCATAAAAACGCCAAAATATAAAGAGAAAATACTATATTTTAGAGACTGCTGTCTCCCTCTTCAGGTAGATGAATTGAGAAAATTACAGAATTGGTATTTAAACTAAGAGATCCATCCACAGTTAAGCCGATTAAGGTCACTCCCACTGATAATCCTTCTTTAGTACCTCTTCAGCGTTGGTTGAAGAAAGGCTTTATCAATGATTTTTATATATATATATATATATATATATATATATATATATATGTATATTATATATATATATATATATATATATATATACACACATATCAAACTTACCCCTCAAAACTCAAAACAGCTACCAAAATAATCAAAAAACATCATAGAGTCGATTTCAACTAGATAATAAAAACTATATATTACAAATTGGAAAATAAAAAAAATTAATATATATTACATCGTTCCGGAGGAAACCCAGAAAGTAAATAATAAACCAATACTCAGTCTACCACTGCGAACTGCACCGGATGCCATTATTGGAAAGAAAGTAATACTTTCACTTTTAAAAAGCTCCCTTTCCCCATGAAAGGACTTCGCCCAGGAGAAAGTGAAAAAGTGGGGGAAAGCAATAATTGCTCATTCAGCCTCTGACTGTTTAATCGAGGATGAGACCTTCCTGGGAAAAACAACGGGAGTTTTTTAATTTTTTTTATTTTTTTTGAGTTTTGAATCAAGTTCATAGGTGCATCGGCTGCTATGCATCTTTTGCAATTGTTGGGTTTTTGCATATATGATGTAGAGAGAGAGAGAGAGAGAGAGAGAGAGAGAGAGAGAGAGAGAGAGAGAGAGACCTTGATCCCTTTTTGAAATATAATTGCTTGGTTAATTATTTTTTATATAATTTCAGAGCAAAGCTGAGAGCGTGAATTATATCATATTTTTTCAAGTAGACTCTCTCTCTCTCTCATCTCTCTCTCTCTCTCTCTCTCTCTCTCTCTAAACTAGATATTCAAATAGCTAGAAAAAACCAAAAAAGACTAATAGCAAGAATTGTAAAAATCTTTTAACAGAAGCTTCGTCGATGTAAGTTTACAAACTTTCCCTAAATAAAACTTCCAGTTCAATTTTTCTCAGTGTGGGTTTTCATCCCTGATGTCTCAGGTCCAGAGGTTAAATGGGGCAATTAAAACAACCCCCTACAGTGGCCCCTTTTTTTTTTAATCTCTGAAGTGTTGTTCATTCAGAGAAGCTGGGCTTTGAATAAAAGTCTTCCTCTGTTCAATTATGTTTTTTCGGTTCTAGATTCGTGACAACATATGTATATGTGTAAGTGTTTACATAATAAAAATATGGAATGTTAGTCAAATATATAAAAGACTAAAAAAACACTAAAGAGGTCAACCCGATTGCTTTGCAGGAATGTGATCAGACTAGAGACGCTAAAGATGACGTATACAATAAAAGTAGGCTAAGATAACATGCCGTCACCTGTAGTCATTCAATTGTTTATAAACTCTAGTCCAAGCTCCCTGCTTGAGACAACTACCGCGACCTATAATTCAAACGGCCTACGTGATCTGTAGCGTGTCTCATTTTGATTGTGTGTTCGTATGTAACTATGTCATCTGATTGTATGTTCATATGTTCGAGCTACTATCTGCTTCCTTCATAACTGGTAACCGAGATGGTAGTAGAGCAGAACAGAGTTAGCTATCGTCATTAGAAGACCTGTATCTCTTTACCTAAGCTTTATCATGTAGAGAGAATAAGAATTAGCCATCATCATTGGCAGAAGCGATCAAACTATCGTTATTTAGAAGACTTTGTTACAATCATACCTGATCTTCACCATGTAAACTAAGAAGAATATATATATTTTTATACTTCGTGTTTTCTACAAGAACCTCCTCACCGAATCATCATGAGTTTAACACATCGTCGTCATAAACAAGAAGATAATCCCGACTTCGTAAGTGATCTACAAACCCCAAGACACTCCATTGAAGATGGAAGTGCAATACCAACCGACTTAGCGTAAGATTATCGCAAGTCTAACATTACCTCATAGGGCGCCTTATCATACAAGGCAACAGCCCTAAAAGTGGTGGCATGCGTACCAGAAGAACTCTACAACTTCTCCGAAGAAAAACCAGAATAATGAAGTATCATATAAGAACTTTTCAACGACGACGAAAGCAACAGATTCTTCAAGCAACTTAGTATCATCGTTTAGTGAATAACTTCAAGAAACAAACCCGACGTGTCCTTTTTCCTACGGCAACGCAAGCTTCGTCTCTCATTAGAATCATTCAAGAAAACATCGTTAGTGAGCGTTTCCGGCACTTCAAGAAACAAACCGAACGCGTCTGCAGCATCGGATCTTTCAAGGGCTCGAATCATCGAAACAACGCGCACGGGGGAAACTGAAGCCAAACCAGGTCATCCGCTAAATAAGAAGGAGGACCAAGGCCGTGTGTCGTTATCGGAACACCGTGACTTCCCACAAAAGCAAGCTAAGTACAATTTTTTTATTCATTTGGAGTAACTTTGAGTGTTTCCTTTACAGGTCGAATTTCGTTATTCCTGTGGCTGAAGTTACGAGACATTCTTAATCTTACTTTTTTACAGAAATTATCTACCTCATTGAGATTTCGCTACTGCGAGTTTTTATCTTGAGTGTCTGTTTCCAGAAGTTCTACTGAAATATCATAATCATATACTATGTTAATTTTATCATTTTGGGTGATTATTAATCCCTTACGTAACAAATCATATTAAACAGTGAATATGCGTTTACGCAGTGGACGTCTGTATTTATACAGATGCATGGATAGGGTTCGTTAGGCACCGTAGTGATTAGAAAACACTCAAAAACAAGTGGAACACCGTACAAAATCTATATAAATTAGAGGTAACACTATTTGGGTTTTTGGGTTATGACAATAAATGCTCCTTTGCAAAGTCCGCATCGCAGTTTTAGCCTTGAGTTTTTTGAGTTATATAAATATCGAACCTCAATGACTCAACTTAACTTTAAAAATACGGCTGGAGGTTGCAAGGAATAACATGCCTATAAAAAACTTTCATTAGGCTAAATGCGCTGACCAGGATCCCTCACTATTTCAAATTTAGCAAAGAATGAAGTAAACAACAACAGTACAAAACAGTTAATATTACCTAACAAACAACAGAATGCTAAAACATACAATACGTTGTCAATGGTAATAAAGAGAAGGATCCTAATTATTACAAAAGAAATAGGCAAACAGTAGCCCTTTCAGAAACAAACAAATCGTGCTTAAGCACTTGGGTTTTGTGTCATCCAGTCAAGCGGTCAAGGTTAGTTAAATCTGCCGAGTTTTCAAAGCAAAGCAAATTCCACACAATAAGCGACTCTAGCAGAGCAGGTTCTAGTAATTTTAATACATAAGTTATTATAAATACTGGTGGATTAAGTCCAACTGTACGCGCCGTAAAAATTAGAATATCTTGTTTTATTACCTTTAGTAAACGTAATAATCCTGTATTTATGGACTCACCGTCTGTTGTTCGAACTTCCCTAATGAGAAGGTCCGGATAAGCGAGCGCTTACAGATACCTCTATAGTATACAACCTTGATCTGTATCTATCCTCCTGCAAAAAAAAAAATAAGGTGTGTTTTATCAAAGGAAAATCCTATAACCTTCAAACATATTAAAATCAGTTTGAACAAAAAAAAAGAGAGACAATTAATCAAATAATAACTTATATAAAGGAACTATACATTTGTCTCATAAATCGTAACATTGTTCAAATGACCCAACAGAATTCTCCCACAACCGCAGTCGCAGTTTGCACACGCAAAATCTCGAGAAGCATGCACCCTCGATGTCTTAGTGCGTGTAAAAAGACTTTGCTGGGAAATGAAATTTTAATCCTTCCCGACACTCTGAAATATAACGATTTCCGCGAACAAAGCCCTACACGGTTGACTAGCAGCAAAAAGTTAATCTAGTGATCCACAAACGTATACATATCGTGGATACGGAAGTTATAAATATCTGCATTTTTATTGTTGCTAATTTTTAATCCCGCCCAACCAGTCGTGGATGAATCTCTCTGATAATCTATCTAAAGTAATATCCGTAAAGTCATTCAAGCAGAGGTGATTCAGCAGAAATTTTTTTTTTATCTTTTACTGAATACCCAGGAAGTTTCTCCACTAGCGAGTGATCTCTGGGAGAAAAATGGATGTCATTGAAAACAAATACGGTCTAAGGACAAACATAAAGCTATATACGTACCTTCGTGTAGAACCCCAATGAAATTTCAAAAATAGAGATAAATGACGAAGTTGAAAATGTTAGTAATTGGAGTCATTAGGAAATCAAATAAGCCCCATATAATTTTTCCCTCAAATGTCATGCCAGCCATAAAAGATCGGACTTGGCGTATCTGCGTAGATTCTGTCGCTTAAACAAGGAAACGACTCCCGATAGTTTCCAGTGCGATGTACCGACGACATCTTATCTCTGTTAGGTTAGAATAAATTTTTTTCACCAAACTGGACTTACTTAATGCTTTTACCAGATACCATTAACCTAAGTGATTGTACCTCATACACCGTTTTCAGCACACTCAGGGGACATTATCAATTTTTACGTATGCCTCCGGCTTACGTTGCACCCCAAATAACAATATAGTGGTTTGGAGACTTTTAGGGGATACCCTACATGCCTATATGGATGATCTGTAATCTTTTCTCTAATACCTTTGAAGTACATTCACATAAACTAGAGCTAGTGCTACAGAGACAAAGACAAATAATCTCAGTAAAATATCTAAATGTGAGTTTTTTAAAACCGAACATGTTTATCTAGGTTTTATGTGTCTATCAAGGTCTTAAAGTAGTCCATGGTAAGGTGTCGGCTATTCATAAACTTTCCGGTACCTATTAACGTAAAGGGGGATACAGCACTTTCAGGGTATTACAATCGTATGTAAATATGTAACTCTTCAATCATGACAGCTCCTTTAACTGATCTTACGAAGAAGAGCGTAGATTTATTATGGTCTAAAAAAGCATCAACAGGCGTTCGATATCTTAAAAACGGATAATGCAGCTCACCTAACTTAAAAATCCCTGATTTAAATAAGGAATTTTTTTTATTGCAACAGACCCTCAGACCAAGGGGTAATAAGAGGAGTACTACTTCAGTAATATGATAAACAGTTCTTTCCTATAGCTTCTTATTCACGTAAACTAAAGCCCTCTGAAAGTAAATATGAAGTAATAGGCAAGGAAGGGCTAGGTATCTTTAACACTAGTACATTTTAAGTTCATAATCTATGGCGATCCTGATAAAGTCCTTACTGAACATGAGTCCTTTACCGAGTTTTTCAAAGGCTTTAATCACAGTCCAAAAGGAACTCGGTGACAAATGATCATTCAGGTCTTTGGAGCCAAGATAAGATATCTACCTGGGAAAGCAAATATCATAGCTGACGCATTATCCCGCAATCGCACCATACAGCAAAGAACCATTAATTGGACTAAAAGATATAGAAACATCCGTGCCTATTGTTAAAACCATATCTAAACAAGAAAATTCCTTAACCCAAGAGATCGCGAGCATTGAATATCTGGGTTGGAGCGCAGAACTGTTACAAACTGAACAAAGCAAGAGTCAACAGACATAACCCAAACAATAAACACTTCGAACGGAAACAGAGTCAGCAGCAATAAACAACCAAACAATAAACACTTCGAACGGAAACAGGGTCAGCGGCTAAGCAAAAAACAATAAACACTTAGAGCAGAAACCCTAAAGCAAAAGTATATTTAAAGTATGTGTATCAGAATAATGTATGAATGTAATATTATATGTAGGTCCGTGACGAGGAAAACCCAGAAGAAACACAGCAGATGACTAACGACCAGGTAGTAGTAATAATCTCTTTCATACCAATCGTCATAAACTTGTTGCATCCGTCATCCAGGTTTTCCCTACTTTGTCACAGAAATCCAAATCACTGTTTTTACTGGCCTACAATGCTTACAGATAGCAAAGCACATAACTGATTGTAACACGTGTCATGAAAACAAGGGACACTAAGACACCTGTCAGTTAAGGGCCTATCCTGTGACAAATCAATCCTTGAAAGAATATACGTAAAATTATTAACAGAATTACGAGTCTGACAGAGGGAATAAACACTTCTTAGTGTTAATAGTTCCTTGACACGTTATATAGAATTAATAGCACTAAAAACCACACCGCAATTGAGTGCGTTAGGAATATTTATGAGTGCTAAATCAGTAAACATGGAATTCAACACATGATAATCTGACATCGGGTGGTGTAAATCAATAATCTCCTTAACTCGTGTGAATTCCTTTCCATTAAGAAAACCAACCCAATAATATATTTTATCACCCAGAGTCAATCGGTTTGTAGAATAACGGATAATTAAATAGGAAGTGTCAATGTCTTACGAATTACAACTCGTGATATTGGATCCGAACTGGATTATAGCGGTTCTCGCGGTTTTAAATACCTTTATCATTTATATCTTGTATCTATAGAATTGATGCCGCAAGTAGCCTTATACGGTACGCGCTAGAACTGTCCACCCATATTCAAGCCAACCATTAATTTATCAAATATATGTAAAAAAAAATATATAAATAATATATATAAAAAAATAAAATAAATAGGATACAAGTGGAGTCAATATAATACACTCCGTAAGAAGTCGGAAGGGTTCAAATTAATTATAAAAAAGGAATCACGATAAAATCAATAAGCAAAAACGTAACCATAGGTTAATTAAATATCCAGATATATATGCGTAAAAGATTTGAAACTCTAACTTAACGCTTTAGTAATGACAAATAAGCTAAAAGTTCAAACACATATCAAAACCTACTGACATATTGTCTGTCCCGGTGATTTATATTCGTAGTCAATGAAAAAAAAAACAAAAAAAATAATAATAATAATAAATAAATAAATAAAATAAAATAAAGAGATTTTAAAGTCAGGAAGTCTAGAATGAAAATGTTATCTATGGAATAATCCTATATGATCTTATACAGGGCAAATAGTATATATAAAAATTTGTATGGAAACCCTTTTTTCATTAGTTTGAATAAGGAATATTTAATTTAACATAATCATGCAGATTTCCACATGAAACTAATATATTGTTCAATTTTGGTACTGTTTTTTTTCAGACATTCTTCTCATGTTGGTCGAGTATTAAAAACAAAAATTTATCCTAAAGTCGTATCTCTTACAGCAGCAAGTAACGTAACTCTTAAGCTGGTGACGACGTCATCAGTTCTAGAAGGTCTGTCGCGTTTGCCGTATCAGCATTGATTCCTTTAACCTCAAATATCTGCTTGCACAGGCTTCATCTCGCGCTTGCAAAGCAGATTGACTGGAGAAAGGAATGCTTAGCTCATGAACTTCACATGACATACCACATAAACCTATTCATATCCGTGTGTGCAATGCAACTTTAGTTAGGTTACTTGCAATCTTTTTAAAATTTGAATAAACAAAATAAGCAAATAGAATTTCTATAACAAACAAAATGAATTAATTTTTTTTCTGAACATCATAGACAATTAGAGTCAATAATCAGCTTATGACATGGGTAAACGGACATTTAGAATTATCAAGTTATGGATATGAAATATTTACTTGCAACATTAACCTATTACAATTCAAGTAAAAACATTCATGGAAAATGTCACATTTTCTTGAAAAACCCAAAGTTTATTTTCATAGTGGGTTTTTTCGTTGCATCTCCTACCTATTACTAAAGTTTTTAAAATTAACCTCAGAGGATGCGCGCGAGAAAAATTGAATATGAAACTTTGTTAGGGGCACATAGGATCAGATTTTATCACAACTTAATTTCAGTTAGCATAGAGAAATACAGAATCATGATTAATCTTCTCTTTGACTCTTATGTTGCCTGGCAATCTTACAAAATAGCTCATTTTCCACTTCTTTGTCTAGTAACTTACTACCAGTAATATCGAATTTTCTTTGGGATTCGTATTGATATCTGTTTATTTTTTATAATTATGGATATTTTTACAGTCCTCATAGACCTGGATAGGTTCACTCATTGTTAATGCCATGGATAAAAAAAGTTTGTACAGCTGACTCTTTTGAATTCCAAAATATCAGCGAATTCATGTGGGTTAAGTCTGGTCTAAATGGCTCTCTCCCCTCCCTGTATTTGGATATCGTCTGAATTTACTTTGCCCTTGTGACACGTATAATTTCACTTGCAGACTGATTAATGGAACCTGTTACAGTATCCTGCAGTACGAGAGTTTCACATCGCAACTTCAAAAAATCGTTCGTCGCTGCGGACGACGGCAGTCGAGTATAACCGCCTACAATGTGAAAGGAATAAGCACCATCATGGACTTCTTCGACCGACACCGTATCTCGTCGTTAATCTCGTTTAATGCGGAACGTTCCTGCGGCTGTCGGAAATCGACTACAAAAGGGACATACTTCCGACAATTACGACCCGAAGGATATTCAACTCTACTTGCTGGCGAAGGACTCGTGCTGGGGATGATTTTATTCATCGC
>NC_087223.1:17611125-17621125 GCF_015104395.2 Macrobrachium nipponense | reverse complement strand
GAAGCGGTGGCTTCACAAAAGGAGAACTGTAATTGCAGACATCTTCTTGACTTCCGTATTGCAGAAAACAATGTCTATTCTTGATACTCGAAAGGCAGGAGGAACTCCTCAAAACCTCTTGTAGAACGTTTCTGCTCTCAAGACTTGCTCAACGTTGAAAATACATCGGTCCGTTCTCTCTAACCTGGACACGACTTGACCAGAATTCGACCAAACACTCGAGCGTCTTTTCCTCTCGTGATCCTTCGTCTGTTCCTTCTTCTCTTATCTCTCTCTGATGATCTCTGATCTCTGCTGCTGAGCTCCCATGATGATCTGATCTGTGACTCTCACTGATCTCTTCTACTTCGTCAGTCGTATTTATACTGTGACCTGGGGGTGGGGCCTCCTACGAGGGGCGGGAGCACGAATGTCACAGACTCCCGAGATGACCAGAACATCTTAGAAGAATCTCGACGAAGTAGTATTGCATCATATTTTTGCAGCATTTGACGGCGTGACGGCGTGTGTCCTTTCCACAACACTCCTGCCGATTCTAGAACCATCATGAGAACAGGCGCCGCCCCAACACGTGCGCGAATGCCTCTTTGCTGCAGACCTACTCTAAGAAAATGCATTTTCATTTCCTTTAACTTATCATTCGTTGCTATGAAGCCATTACCATGACAATCAAATATAATAATCTCCCCAAAAAGTTGCTTTTGGAAGCACGAAAGAAGGTGGATTTATAAAGTTTATATTGAGAGAAGTATAATCCATGATTAAAAGATGAGATTAGTCTATAAGAGCAGAAAAAGGATTATTTCAAATCCTAAAGACGCAAAAATTCAATACTAACACCACACTCTACAATACAAAAGGATTATTAAAGTCTACAGTATCACAATCAAACACTAACAACACAAACAAACCTTTGGAAGAGAAAAAGGATTATTTCAAATCCTACAGACGCCACAATTCAATACTAATGCCATAAACCTACAATACAAAAATCCTTCTAGGGTAAAATGATCAAAAACGATTATTCAAAAATCTACAACCGCACAATTAAACTAATAAAAACAATCCTACAACGCAAAAATCCTTCGAGAGGAAGAAGGAAAAAGGATAAAAAAATGACTTCGAATTCCTACATCAAACGTCGAAATAGGATGGGATCCATTCTCTGCCCATGATAATACGGTTTCACTGGAGGAGGGAGGACTCTGTTGCACACATTGGCCCTTTGCATGTTGCAATGGCTGTCCAACTCCAGGTTAATAGGTCCAGGATTTATTGATATTTATATTTTTTTATTTTTTTATTTTTTATTTTTTTATTTTTTTAAGCTTCTCTGTGAATGTCGGTTCAAAAGAATTGATTTATAAGTATATTGTTACATTTATATGTATATGTATATGTGTATTATTCGGGCATTGTCGTGTTGCCTGTCCTTTTTCCTGTGGTATTCATAGTATGTATACATGTATAATATTATATGTGTATATATATATACATATATATATATATATATATATATATATATATATATATATATATATATATATATATATATGTAACCTTCTTGTCTTTATTTCTTATTATTTTCTTTTTAGTGTCAGTGAAATTTAAATCATTTAGTTAGTTTACTCTCTCCGTGGTTTACTTGTTTATGTTGGTGGTTTTGACTAACGACTGCTCATGTTTTTCATGATGTTGTTTGTGGAGAAACCCTCGTTATACTAAGGGCTGTGAGACTCCGTGAGGGAGTTATAGTCAGAGTCAGTCGTTCTCTGAGCCTTATTTGAGAAGGTACTGCTGTTGCTGCATCTGAAAGATATTGCTGTTGCTGTAGCTGAAGCATCGTGGAATCTTGTGGATTTTGGAGAGTCGGGACGAGTGAAATTCTCCCCTTCCAGGATTATATTTTCTTCAGCTCCTTTCAGCAACCCTTGGCTTAGTTAAGCTGCCTAGGGACCTCTCTGACATCAGGTGTGAAGGTATTGCCCCTGCATTTGGAGTAAAGTGATCACGGCTAAGTTAGCACTGCTGCAGTCTTGGCAGGACTTAGTGGAACTCTGTCCTCTGCCACGACTTTTGGGAACCATTCCTTTTCCCATCCACCCTGAGTGATTCTCCAGACGTGGAAAACAGTTTACATAAATTATTTCTGAGGAGGTCGTCGGTATTTAGTGTGTAATTTGGCAGGATATTCTTTCTTTTCGTTGGTCTCCATACTTTCTGGACCCTCTACCCTTGGTATATGTGTTGGTGACCTGTCCATGTAAGTGTGTAGTTGTTTTCTGTGTTAGGTATTAAGTGTGAGTGTTTGTTATTTATTTATTATTTATGAGGTTCAGGTGTCATTTCTGTCTTAATTTGTGTATTAAAATTAAGGGTTTTATTAGAGTATTTTCTTTGACCCCTTCAATTGAGTTTGTACACCTTTCTTCTGAATATTTTTCCACCTTTTATGGACTAAGTATTGTTTTTTTTTTTGAGTTGATTATTGTGGTGGATACCAAGCCCCACAATATATATATATGATATATATATATATATATATATATATATATATTAAATATAATATATATATATATATATATATATATATATATATATTATATATATTATACATATACATACATACATACATAAATAGTATATCCTATACATATATATACATTTGTATTGTATAGATATTTGTTTATAAATAAATTTACACATATCAGTATACATATACATATATTAGAGTAACTATATAATATATATATATATAATATATATATATATATATATATATATATATATATATATATATATATATAAGAAAATATCCATATCTGTCTTTATCAGACAAATATACTCTTTGTTTATCACTGTTTTTATATTTTATTTTTAATATATTTTTTTTTTATTTTTTTTTTTTTTGATTTGGAACGAGTTCAGATCCTATTATCTTATAATATTTATTTCTTGTTTCCTCTATCAATGATTCTATGAGAAATTTATTGGGGGATTTTCCTGTTGCATAAATGAGTGATTATTACTGTATGATACGTGAGTCCTCGAATATCCCTCTGTGTCTGTAGTACCTGGTAGCTAGTCGACTATAGTTGGCATCTGGAACAGCTGGGTAGGAAGAAGACGAGGGCAAAAGGGCGCTGCAGATCTCTCTCTCTCTCTCTCTCTCTCTCTCTCTCTCTCTCTCTCAAGAGAAACTGAATAATTTTCAGTCTCTTTCTGTTTAATTTTTAATATTTATTTCCCTTATACCGTTTCAGTCGGTGCAATACTCTCTCTCTCTCTCTCTCTCTCTCTCTCCGGCTGCAGAAAGAGTGTGAGAGAGGCTTTTCATATCAGTGACCTGTGACCAACACCTCTCTCCCTCTCTCTCTCTCTCTCTCTCTCTCTCTCTCTCTCTCTCTCTCTCTCTCTCTCACGCGTCCTGCAAATCCCAGAATCCTTTAATCTGGACATCTGTCTCTATTGCGGAGTCCATTAAAACACTTACACCCCTGTGGTCTGTTTTCATTTGGGACAGATCGAAGGTTTGAACTTGCAGTGTTCAGAGGTTGAGGTGTTTTTTCTCTCTCTCTCTTTTCTTCTTCTTTTTTTCTTTTTCTTCTTCTTCTTCTCCTTTTTTTTCTTCTTCTCCACATTTTTGAATTTTGTGGGTTTATATTTATAGATGTTGTATGTGCAAATACTAACTAAAAATTTAGTCGCAACATTACGATTTATTTTTTTATTTTTTCGTAATTTGATGACTAATTTTTATTTTGTATTTGCCGTTCATCTTATGTTATATATATAAATTTATATATATATATACTATATATATATATATATATATATATATATATATATATATATATATATATATATAATGCATATATAGATCTGCTCTCCAATGACCTCTCCCCATTCGATGATATTTGGAGTGAAGTTGCAACCCCTACTACGTTTATCGTCCAGTAACTCCCACAATTGAGTAACTACCATGTGCAGTACTCCCTTCTAATGTCAACAGAGACACTCAGTTGGTTTATCACAGAGAGAGAGAGAGAGAGAGAGAGAGAGAGTAGAGAGAGAGAGAGAGAGAGAGAGAGAGACTCTTAAGTGATTTACCTCAAAAGGTCAAAGGTCGAGAGGTAATTGTTGCAACAGAAATATTGCAGTTGTTGCAGATGGCTGATGAAGAGGAAATCTTGAGTCGTTATTGATAAGTTTCCGGGAATTGCTCTCGTGCAGTTGCAAGGGATGTCGTAGATTCGCTAAGAAATTTGGGGCGTGGGAGAGGGGGGGGGGGGGATGGGGAATGGTTGATTAGGAATGAAGAGTAAATACTAAAAATGGCATGTAGTGTTTTCTCATTTGTATTCCTAGCAGGAATCTGGGATAGGTTTTTAGAGTAACCCAATTTCTGATTCGACTTTCAAAAGTAGATTCAACAATTGTCATCATGATTCGCTCTCTCTCTCTCTCTCTCTCTCTCTTCTTTCTCTCTCTCTCTCTCTCTCTCTCTCTCCATTCTGTAATACCCATCCGTGTCCCAATAGAACTACAGAGATACGTAAATTCAACAATTGTGATCATGATTCTCTCTCTCTATCTCTCTCTCTCACCATTCTGTAATACCCATCCGTGTCCCAAAAGAACTACATATATGACACCTGTAAAAACAAATGCCTTATGAAGCTACCACATCTGTAGGGAGGATGCTTCTTAGGTTTTAACTTAAATGTAAAGTTAGTTTGAATATTATATATATATATATATATATATATAATATATATATATATATATATATATATATATATAGTATATATATGTGTGTGTGTGTGTGTGTGTGTGTGTGTGTGTGTGTGTGTATGTGTATTGTTTATTAACACCTTTGCACACAATTTTTCTCACCCAGCTCCAACATATTTATTTCAGATGTCCTCAGAACTTCCCACCAAACCGAACACGACAAACATACACTCATATTTTCCCTTTAATTCAGAGGATAAAAGATACATAGGTCTATCATTCCAAAATACATTATTCACTGATTCACGTTGGAGCTTAAACAGCGTTTTTTGGAAACTCGTGAAACAGAGGAACACTAAAAGAATAATTTATGCTCACTGGTTGTTTGATGTAAGTTAAGTCTTTCATGTTTTGTTGTTTTAGCATTTTTATTTTTTATTCACACTTTTTTTTAAGCTCGTTGCGAATGCAAGACTGCTTTGAGTTCACGCTTTTGTGTTTGCGAGTGTTATTGAATTTTTTGTGAGCGGGGATATATGTTTAAACTAGGTTAAACACACACACACACACACACACACACGCAAATTCCACTCAGGCACTCCAGAACTGGCAACTAAAGAAATTTGCTTACAATAATAACTTTTGCATTAAATCACTCAGCACAACCACCCTTTTTCTTCCACGTCAGGATCAAACTTTTAATTTAAGATCGCTACAGAGGGGTATCATATCAGTCAAAAGGAAGTACAGCATGAATGTTGGAAGAATATTGATAAATGTTTTTTTTTTATCATGGCTGAATGTTGCCAAAAAAATTCTCATAGATGATTTGCTACCAACACCTCAAGTTTGCAAAAATGTGATAAATCATTTATTACCCATGGCTCAGTGTTGCAAAAAAGTGATAAAAAATTAATAAATATTTTTTACCCAAGGCTCAATGGTGGGTTTCTAACCCATGGCTCAGTGGTTAAAGTAAAGTGTGTGTGTGTGTGTGTGTGTGTGTGTGTGTGTGTGTGTGTGTTTAAGTGCCAGGAAGTAGTGCTTTGAAAGATCAAATATTTTTCTTTTACTTAGGATTTGCATAGCTGTTAATTATTGCTCAGTATTTCTTATAGGCATTTAATATCATATATATATATATATATATATATATATATATATATATATATATATATATATATATATATATATATATATGATGTCAATGGGTTCAATGTACCGCTGATGGGCCCTTCTGCATAGTTACATATAGCAGCTATTAATGCGGAAGTGTTCTGCACAAGATGTTCATCCTGGACGGCATTGTAAGTAGAAATACTTGAGTTATAAACCGTAATGGAGAGAGAGAGAGAGAGAAAAGAACCTATGGAAGGTCGAGGGAAATTGACAAAAAACGGGACACGTTTGTATTTTTCCTTCGGTGCCAATTGGACTGTCGAGCTCCAGTGAAGAAAACTGAATATTTCCAAGAGTCCAGAGTACAACAGGAATGGGTGTTTGTGTTCAGGTCAAAGGGCATTAAAACATTTAACTAATCGGTTCTAGATTCTCTTTAAGTAGCTAGACGCTTGTATTTTTTAAACTTGGTCCCAAAAAAACCTGATTATATATATATATATATATATATATATATATATATATATATATATGATATATAATATATAATATATATATATATATATATATGTTAGATTTTCAGACAAAACCACCAACTCTTTGAACATTTTTTACCTATTTATGTGTTTAGTATTATTTGTTTGTTTACTTGCTAAACGACTTTATATCTTTTAAAAGATGAATTCCTCTTTGTTTCCTGTTATTTTCTATTATTATTATTATTATTATTATTATTATTATTATTATTATTATTATTATCATTATTATTGTACTTAGGAAGCAGACCTCTCTCTCAAGCATACTTTATTAAAAGTAATGGCTACTTCAGCAGCGTTACACTTGTAGAGATTCTTCTCTATTTTATGAATAGCGGCTTTTTCCGCTGCTACTTAAACAGGCTAGTAGAGCGCCTGTAGAGGTCATGATCAAATACAGGGTCAAAATAGGGTGTATATATTTGAATTTTACAGATAAAACTGACACCTAGTCATCAGAGTCATTAACGCTTCTCTCTCTCTCTCTCTGGCAATAGTCCGTGCGTATATAGAATTAAACTGAAATATGTGGTACTTTCTCGTTTATTTATATATATATATATATATATAATATATATATAGATATATATATATATATGATATATATATATATATATATATATAAATATACTTCTGTCATCATCGTATCGCCTGAGAATTGTATTTGGGCTCTCAGGAAAAGATTTGTCAGAATTTTATTTATTTTTGTTTTGTTTTGGGAAAAAAGATATGAAAATATGAAAAAAAAATTTTATTTGTTTTAATTTTCACCTCGATAATATTTTTGTTTATATGATTATATTATGAGAATATTTTCTATCACTAATTGTCATAGCGGAATTATGGTTGTTTTTCATATGTCAACAATTATTTACTACTACTACTATACTACTACTACTACTACTACTACTATAATAATAATAATAATAATATGAATCTATTATTATTATCATTATTATTTATTGCTAGCAATCTACAAAAATAAATATATATTTTTTTTTTCTGGGGAACTCATTAAGCTTGACGTATATGCGCAGACACGTTTGAAAGTGTAGGGAGAAGAGATTCCTATGAATAAACATGCGTAGAACACATGTCATATATTCCAGGGATAGATAATGCTTTGTATATATATATATATATATATATATATATATATATATATATATATATATATATATATCTATATATATTTATATATATTATGTGTGTGTGTTTGTATATATATACAGTTACTTTCTGTAGACTGGTAGCACTAAACTACTAAGATAGTAATTATAATAATGAGGATAATTAGATTATTATTATTATTTTTATTATTAGGACAAGTTAAAAGTACATTAAAATGCCAAATCCGTAAATTATGGGAAAATGTTATTAAATAAATAAAATAACGACAAATTTCGAAATATAAAATATAAATATATATTGAAATGGGTTCTGAATTATTGCTTCAATTTGGATTTAAATATCAGTATTGTTCCGAGAAATTAATTTAAGCAAAGTCGCATATTACTGTAAATTAAAGAATATTTAGTCGGTCATTCCTTAAAATGTGATGATGATGTGGATTAGAAGAACAGAAATAACAGAAAGGTGACCGAATTGAAGGATGTACAACTCACACTATGAGATATTATGTATAATATGACAGAGATATGAATATACTTTAACTCACACTAGAGATCTTCCTCTATTTATCAAGGTTTGATCCGACCTCCAGCTTACCCGGGAGGCGTGCTAAAATATACGGTCAAATAGGGTATATTCTATGAGACTTAATTGTTCTGTACTGTTCAACAAGTACGTGATTTATTTTTGACATTTCATTCCAATAAATAAATCATAAATTTCCTATCTTCAGATTCATTTATCTTTAAAACTCAACACTAAACAGCTTTTTCAGACATTTTTATGCTCTTTCATAGACCGTTTCCCACCCCCACCCAACAAGAACTACAATTTATACAAGAGCTATAGTAGAGTCACATCAACCCTGCATCTGATGTTTAGACCAGTCCCTTACGACGCTCCTGATTGGCTGTCGATAAGCCAATTACAGGGCTTGAAATTCTCAGTCTCGAGAGTTCACATAGGCAGGATGTAGTATGTTCCACCTCTCCTGAGGGATACTTTTGAAAGACTGTCCCTCAGGAGAGGTGGTACATACATACATCCTGCCTACGTGAACTCTCGAGAGAGACAGGAGAGTTTCCAGCCCTGTGATTGGCTTATCAACAGCCAATCAAGAACGTCGTAAGGGACTGGCCTAGACATCAGATGCACGGTTGATGTGAATCTACTATAGCTGATATAAATTTCCCGTCGTAGCAAAGGGGCGGGGTTTTACAAAATTGAATTCTATGACATCGGTGAACACTTCAGAATAAGACATGCTTTCACAAAAACCAACTGTTCTTTGCTTACAAGAACGCAAAGGCTTATCTTAGGCATCAATAATCTCCCATAAAAATAATATCCTATCAGATTTTTATCCATGATACTGCACGAGTAATAACATTGCAACATGACGTTACAGTTATCTGGAGAATATGTTCTGCAACATATTACCCATTCATAGCAATATTGAAAGCTTATCAACAGCTATTCGCAAGAGACGTATAGATTTTGAAATTGAATTTTTTGGATATTTATACCTAACAACAGACGAAGATTATAGTTACCTGTGGTATAATAAAGATTCAGAATATATAAAGGATATATTTATATAGCCACTTATTGGACATATATCGGTGGGTGTTATATTTTTGCAATTGCTGGTAAGAATTCTTACTATATATTGTTTCCAATAAAGGTATTACGATCAAATAGTCGTCATTTATCATTTTCAGAAGGGCATATGCAAACTTACATCTTTTAAAAACAGCAAAATATTGAATTATCTATATTTATTTTCAGCAAATAACTTGCAAGTTGATTGGCTGACTACTAGACTTGTGTTTGTGTGTGTTTTGTGCAATGTTTTTCTTTAAATCATGGAGGACCGTATATAGATTTACTGAAGTATTTTTGAAAGTAACTGAAGGTATGAATGTATTGATTTCAGAATTTATATTTTGATTTAAAACAGTTGAATATATTTTAAAAAACCGTTCATAAATTAACTTCGGAACGTTAGTGTGTGTGTGTGTGTGGTGTGTGTGTGTGTGTGTGTGTGTGTGTGTGAGAGAGAGAGAGAGAGAGAGAGAGAGAGAGAGAGAGAGAGAGAGAGACAGGAGAGAGATAAAACTTTATTAGTATTTATTATAATTTTAATACATGGAAATTGTTTTTACCTTAACACGACCTATTCAAGGTCATGACCCCGGCTACAAAGCAACTAACAATTATCAACAATAAGCTATACAATAATTTACAATTATATTATATAAGAATGATTCTCATAAAATAATTGTAATCAAGGTCCAATTACTGATGCAGTGTGCCAGATATTGCCAACTGAGGCTGACGACAGTTTTTTTTTATCTAGCCACTCAATAATGCTCGCTGATGTGTGCAGTTGACATCACGAGGACCCTGATATCATTTATCAGTTGATTGGATAAATGGCCAGCAGTCTCTCTCTCTCTCTCTCTCTCTCCATTTCGAGA
>NC_087223.1:17587454-17610625 GCF_015104395.2 Macrobrachium nipponense | reverse complement strand
CAAAGTTGATGCTTGACAGAATATTAATTTTAATTTCTAAGTCCATCATGATACTTTACTAAAAAAAATAACTAGTTGAAATTTAAACATTTTATTATCCTCCAACCAAACTTTTTTTTTCAGTAAAATAAAAGGTGTTTTTTTTTTCAGTTAAGTTTTTTTTTCAGTAAACCAAAACTTTTAGCTATCAAACTTTTCCAATTAACACAAGTTTCCAAGTTTACTGTCCTGACAGCTCATGCCTCTGTATACAAAAATAATAAAAAGAACTATTCCTTTTAAGTGAATGAATAAGTATTGTACATACATTCGTTGTATACACGAATTTCTTTAATATCTCTAGATTCACTTCAGGTTACTTGATCATATTTATAAAATGTATAACGTAAAACGGTGTTTGCAAAAGGTACCTCTAGTAAGGGGAGTTAGTCCCATCAGTACACCTCATTACTTAAGGTAAACCCACTCCATTACTCATCCTACCCTTAGTTCATAAGTCTTGACCCTCCATTCCATCAAAAACTCGTTAAAAAAAGCTCCTCTCTCTCTCTCTCTCTGAAACATCAGTCTGTGTCATAACTAATGAATCACTTCAGTCCCAAATTTCTTTCCGTTATAATTTAATAGCTTTCGATACTTTTATAGCGACCTCCCCGTCATTTGTATATATCTAAATACATTTTGTAAAGTATTGGACTTTTATTGTTATTGTCTTTAGTATATACATACATACATATATATATATATATATATTATATATATATATATATATATATATATATATATATATATATATATATATATATATATTTACTTTTATACTCATTTTTAGTTAAATTTCACTATCGCCTTTGTTTGTCCACATATAACCAATCTTTTAAAGTAATATCACCCACCATATATTACCATATAAGCTATTTACATTTGAAATTTTAAAACTAAATAACTATATTAATAATCATATATTTACTAACAGCATAAGCCTTAAGCCTAGACTATTTTAATGATACGAATACCTAATAATACCCTTCAGTTTTTAATTCGTCATTATCACTTTTTAAACTCAGCTTATAGCTACAATTCCTTACTCATATTCCCGTCACACGTTGCTAGTTGGCGCTGGCAACTTTGTGTGAGTTACCAGATGCAAGATGATTAGTTGGAGATGCTGTAAAGTGGTTGGAAGAATCCCAGAGTTGCCAGTTATTCCCAGAACATAATTTGTTACACAGATCCTTAAGCCGAAGGTAATATATTTTTTTGAGAAAGAGAGAGAGAGAGAGAGAGAGAGGAGAGAGAGGGAGAGAGAGAGAGAGAGATACCATATGCCTCTCATCCTCTGTAACTAATGGTTGAAGTTCACAAGTTCGAGCCAAATTGTGGCCGGGTTACCGAACACCACGAATGATGGATTTTTAAAACTATTTCTTTGTCATACATAACTTTACCAATCCTAAAGCTATAATAATAATAATAATAATTATCATTATTTTATATGCACAATTTTTTTAAGATTCAAAAACATTAAGAAATCATACGAAATATATAACAATTTATAAATATATTAAAATATATCTGTATTATATATATACATTACACATAAATTATGTAGCATATCTGGCAACACTGTAAAAAATTGCACGATCGTAGATCTGGCGACACTGCAATTTTTAATAGGATTTTTTTTTTTTTAATCAGAAACTAGAGTTCCCTCAAGCGGAACATTCCTCTCCTAAACATGCTCTGCAAAAATTTCAACGGCATCATTGGCATTGCAAGAAACGCTCCTCTGGCCTCATGACCTTGCCATCTGCGATTCAATTCATGAAGACTTCAGAACCTTCTCGACTTCATCGATGCAAGTTACAGATCGAAATCATAGCCGGTCGTCCGAAAGGGGTACTTTCTTTCCTGTGGCACAAATCGTTAGACAATCTGATAAAGGTGATGACCTACAGGAGTGACAGATTGCTTGGCTTCAAGTGACCACCGTAGGAACTCTAAAATCCTAATAATTGATGTTTATATGCCATGGAAAATAACAATAATTTTGATCATTACTGCATGATCCTAGGGGAGTTACACAGTATTATTCAAGATTCTCCTGCTGATCACATTTGTATGATAGGGGACCTTAATTCTCACCCCACAAAACAATTTTATAATGAACTTACTCTGCTTCTGTCAAAATCATGCTCTCCAAATTAGCGATGTAAATGCTCCTCCTCCCTCCCTCCTCCTACTCATATGTACATAATAGAGCGGACGCAATTACAACTCCTGGCTGGAACACTGCACACTTCTCCACAACTTCATGATTCTATTATGACTTGCAATATTCGCTACGATCTTGCAAACGGGCTACGATCACATCCCATTACAGGTGTCATTCAGTACCCCATCCCTCCCTACCGTGAACCCACTAACTGACCGCCCTCCAGCGGTTAACTGGGAGTTTAAAAACCAACAAAAAAACAGATACTTTAGGGCGACGACAGGAAACCAGGTTGCGGTCAATAATTCACAACCGGCTGACGCCTTACTGTGTACCAACACAAAATGCAGAAATGACCACCACAAGAGGGATCTGAATGAATTCTATTCGAACATAATCTCCGCTATGCTTGCTTCGGGCAGGACTGCCTTTAGATTTCGTCAAGGTAATTCTCGTAATATACCTGGTTGGAATGACTTGGTTAAGGATCTGTATACATACTCACGAGAAATGTTTTTTTACTGTGGAGGCAAAATGGCAGCCCGAGGGAAGGGACACACTGCATTACTAATGAGGCAGGCGAGACCGCAATTCAAACTTGCTCTTAAGCATTGCAGGTTAAATGAAAAACAACTAAGAGCCGATGCAATGTCTAGAAACGTAGAATCTGGTGATTACCCTCGTCTTTGGAAAGATATCCAGTCTTAAATCCCAAAACTAAAAAGCTATCACAGAGAGTAGGGGAAGCAGTCGGAGACGAGGCTATCGCATGGATGTGGGGTGATCACTTCAACATATCCTGAATTGCATAAATGATCAGGATTCCCGAAGCGAGGTAGATAACCTCCTTAATGACAACATTCAATTTCATTTTGCAGACCGTATTACGCCAGGTAACATCAGCGATGCCATAAACAGCATACCTAATAATAAATCGCCGGCTGTGATGGTCTTCCCGCAGAGGCTTTCAAATTCTACCATCCGATAATTTACATTTGCTAACTGCCTTATTCAATGCGTGCATATTCACCAGTTTCTTCCAGACTCCCTACTCTTAGTTCATTGATACCATTAATCAAAACAAGCTAAAGGATGCAGCTGACCCTGGCAACTACCGGCCAATTGCAATCACAACGATCGCATTGAAGATACTTGAGTCGGTTCTTCTTGTGAGACTTCTCCCCTTTCTACACACCACTGACAACCAGTTCGGGTTTAAAGCAAACCACTCAACCGACACCTGCGTCTACATACTGAAAGAATTGCTGAACTACTACCTATCATCAGCATCTCCGGTTTTCCTGTGTTTCGTAGATGTGAGAAAAAAGCATTTGACAGAGTAAACTACCTGAAGCTATTCCTGAAGCTGCATAAAAGGGGCACACCCCTATATCTAATTGGCATTTTACATTGCTGGTTCTCCACACAGCAATTCTGTGTCAAATGGGGCAACGTATTTATCGTACACCTTCGGCTCCCTAAGTGGGCTTCGGCAAGGGGCATTCTCTCTCCATACCTGTTTTAATACGTACACAGATGCCTTGAATGTCAAACTGAACCTCACTCCCAATCGATGCACTGTCAATGAACAACTATAAACAACCTCTGTTACGCCGACGATATATTCTGATTTTCCCCATCAGTGCATGGCCTCCAACGACTCATCGACACTTGCCGCCAATATGCAGAGGAAGTTTGATATAATCTACAAGACGAAACCAAGACCCAAGTGCATGTCGCTGCTCCCGATATCGCTTAAGCATATTGCAGAACCACAAATTTTCCTCGGAAACCATCGGCTGGAATTTGTGCACATTTCCGTATTTGGGTTTCACATTATCACCGACGACCTAAAAGATACGGCAGACATTGAACAGAGGCGTCGTAAACATTGTGCAACTGGCAACATGATTGCAAGGAGGTTTTGCCTTCTGTCACCGAGACGTGAAATGAAACTGCTGCTCTTCCGCTCGTACTGCTACAGTATCTATGGGTGTTTCCCTCTGGGACGAACTATACCCGAGAGACCATGAGACGTATCACTGTTGTGCACAATGACATTCTGAGACGCCTCACAAACACTCCACGCTACCACTACGCCACACAGATGTTCTTAGAAAAACCACCTGGACAATTTAAAAATCATTGTAAGGCGAACAATGTCCAGCCTGGTAACCCGAGTGAGAAACGCAGCAACTCGCTCATACAAAGCATCCTAAGGAGTGAAGCAAGAAGAAGATCTAAATTGTGGGAAAGATGGGAAAATGAGGCCTTTGTCCCCTAAAGGACTTAATCTCTGTATTAGCAAGATGTCATCTGCAGATTTTGTCATTATTATATTTATTGCAGATATTTTATTTTTCATTATTTCTGTGATTACTATCAAGTTAAAGTTTTATATATATAGATGTATATATATATGTATGTATATATATATATATATATATATCTACTATATATATATATATATATATATATATATTATATATATATATATATATATATATATATATATATATAGATATATATATATATATATATATATATATATATATATATATATATATATATATATATAATATATATATATATATATATATATATATATATATATATATATATATATATATATATATATATATGTATGTATGTATATGTATTATATATATATATATGTGTGTATATATGGTATGATATATATATATATATATATATATATATATACTATATATATATATATATATATATATATATATATATACACACATTCAATTTATGTATTTAGCCCTCTGGACCAGACTACTGTAACCACCTAAGGTCTCTAGTGAAATTTAAGCTATATAAATTTGTGCACTAACTGTTATAACTCTCAATGCATTTTTTTTTTTCTCACCAATATTATTACTGTTACCAGTATAATGATTACTATCTTTTATTCTACCTCAGCTATTTTGTGGATAAGTGCCGATTACTAATTTTCCTATCATGTTGACTCATATATCTAGATTGTGTATGTTACTGTGTATTTTGTATGTTCATTGTATATGGTCTTGAACCGAAATAAAGGATATTATTATTATTATTATTATTATTATTATTAATATTATTATTATTATTATTATTATTATTATTATTATATCTCCACTTACTCTTTTGACAAATCTGACAATGCAATACATTTTCGTGATAGAGGGTAGCAGTGGAATGAATTAATTGGGTGGGGGGTGGAGGAGGGTGGAGAGGGAGACAGGAACTCTTTAACTCTCAAAAAACTTTTTTATCTTCATTCATTTATTTTTTATATTTATTTTATCTTTATTTTTTTTAATGTGGAGTCCTGAATTCTATTTCTGTGGGCCCAAGGAATGTAGAAAAAAGGAATAATAATAATAATAATAATAAAAAAATAATAATAATAATAATAATAATAATAATAAAATAATAAGAATAATAATAATAATAATAATAATAATAATAATAATAATATCAAATATCCTTCGACTGTTATGAATGCCTGGAACCTGGAATCTGGAACCTGTAATTTGGAATATATAAAGGAGCGTTGGATATTCCAATGTGATATTTCAATTATTTTATTTATTCATTCATCATGTGTGTATATGTGTGTTGTTAGGTACGTTTTTTTTTATGTCTGTGGATAAGGAATTTGTCATTTGATTTTGAATGGTGTAAATATATGTTTTGTATTATATATATGTTTATTAAACATACATATAATATTTTATATATAATATAATAATATATAATACGTTTCACATTGAGTTAGATATACAGGATATTTATGCTTTATTCATTAGAATGGAAACGTCAAAAAATAAATAATGATTATGTTAAACAGTACAGAACAATCATTTCTGATCAAACACAGCATATTTATTTTAATTTTCGTTGGCGAAACAACGTACTATTTGACCCGTGGAGTATAGCACGCTCCCCGAGTAAGCTGGATGTCGTATCATGCCTTGTTTATTAACATTTCAGTTCTCTGTAAAGTCACCTTAATTCAGAATCTGTTACAGAATCTGTTAAATGATATAGTTTATGGCTTTTTTTAAAATGAAATATATTAAAAAAAAAAAATTTCATATTTGTCCGTAAAGTACCTTGTCGCTGACTCATTCCTCTGTTCCTTCAGTCAATCCCGTTTTCTTCATTATTCCATCAATCAATATTCCCTTCCTTTCATCAACTCCACTTCTCTCCCTCTCAATCAACTTTCGTTAATTCCAATCTTGTCAGTCGCTTTCCTCCTTCCTCCGTATTTGCAGTTGACTGCAATCAGCCTTTTTCCTTAGCGAAGACGAATTCCAATCAACGCTGCAAGGTTTTCGCTTATGCCAGGTATGGCTAGACGGTATTGTGGTTGTTTAATGATTTCTTTAATTATACGTATCAGAGTTGCTAGATATTGCCTGATGGAAAGATTCTTCAAGAAACATTATTTTCTGCTGTGTTCTTTTCTTCACTTTTTCCCTGAAACTTACACGAGTCAACAATTCAACTGCCAATTTTGGAATTATTTTCATCCACAAGGAGTTCACAACCTTTTACAGAAGCTTATCTTCCAATTAAGGATAATTTTCCTCCACCAAGGGATCCACAACTGTTTACTATGGGCTTTTGTTCAATTATGCGGTATTTTTTCTCTCATCAGCCAAAGGGCCCACAACTCTTTTTAAGAGTTTATCTATCTATTAAGAGATCATTTGCTATCACCAAAGGTTTCACAACCCTTTATAAGAGCTTCTCTGCTGAATTAAGGGATGTTTTCTTTTCCCCTACCAGATGCCCACTACCATTTACTAAGATGTTATCTTTCAATTAAAGGATGGATTTTTCTGCCACCAAGGGGTCCACAACCCTTTATTTAGAGGTTATCTGTCCATTTATTTTGGGACAATTTCCCCTCACTAAGGGTTCCACAACCCTTTATTAAGAGGTTATCTGCTTATAGAAGAATAGTCAGAAAGCTATGTAGAAATGTAAGTGCCTTAGCAATCAGAATAGGTAATAAATCGCCAGCTCCCATTTCATCGTATAAAAATTAAAAAAAGTTCTGGAGAGGGAACACATAAGCAAAATAGAGTTCAGAAGCAATATGAAGTAATTCAGTTGCACCAAAGCAAAAAGAAATTAGGACTTAGGAAATTCCTGATGTTAAAAATTTTACTTTTTTCTATTTGGGGATTTGGGATTGGGGAAGAGGGGTTTGAGGGGTGATGCACAGGTCACGGAGAGGTCACCAGGAGGTCAACGTGGGGCGGTCAAAAGTAACGTCCAAGTCTAGCCCAGGCCCGAAATATGATCTTTTTTCAATAGAAACTACGATTTCTCCTCATATATGAAATTGACCTCTATTACGATTCCCGTTTTCCGGTTGGCCAGGATCCCGGAAGGCAGACTAAACCATTGTCCCCTTTTTAGAGAGAATTCTTTTTAAAAAAATTGCCAACCAATTTTTAACCATCAACCAAGAGAGAAATGTGTTGACCCGTGACGGTCCTAGCGCTCATAATTAGCGGCCAGTATTGCCCTATTGAAAATGGATATTTGAATGTCATGAGGACATTATGGAACGGAATTCAGGGGCGTTTATAAGGGAGCGAACATTGAGAGTCGTATGGAAGGCTGGAACGCCATATTTGGTCGAAGCGAGAAATGATAAGGCGTGTGTGTGTGTGTGTATTTGCGTATACACAAATACACGGAACGAGATTTGTGTAGTAGGCGCTTGGGGAAGTATACCTAGATACTCCGTCACTATGGCGATGAATCCGAATACATTCTTATCCTCAGATCCATTCTTCTCTATTTGCAATCGTTAATAGGCCTATAGGCCTATAAGACAGTGAGGATGCGACGCTACTTTGCTGTAATTAGTCATTTTTGGCGCTTCTTTCTTATGTTAGGACGTGCACAGACGATATATTTATGTATATTTATATGCGGGTGTATGAAGTTAACAGTAACTGTGAGATATTACACGCGGCAAAGTGTTGGAGAAACGGTGTACAATTCCCTTGAAACGCACCTAAGCGCGCATCCACCATCATCACTAAATAAAAATTGCCATTATGCAATTATCTTCATATCTCTCGCTCAGACCACCTCCACTCGATTTAATAACCAGTCATAAAACAAGCAAATAGGCTGGATAACAACAGCTCGGTAGCAATGGACCATTAGTCACAACGTGAAAAAAAAAAAAAAAAAGTTAGTGACGAGCAACCATTTCCCGCCAACTCGTACTAATGCCTCTCGATATGTTTGCCTTGTAACTGGAGGCTTTAGAGCGACTGCAGTTTAAGTTGCTCCAATTCCATGACTATATTAATGTAGTCAGCATATTCAGAACTCAATAAAGACCGTAAAGGTCAAGTTTGACTTTATATTTCACGTCATTTTCATGGTCGGGAATAACGTGTGTGGGGAAGATTTAGCGCCAGTTAGGATGTTTAAAACGTTTGTTTTTCGTGTTCAACTTAAGTGGGAACGATTACGGAATGAATGGTAGCAATTTTCTGGATGCGCAGATGGGTCTAAAGTATAAATTGGCTCGTTATATATATATATATATATATATATATATATATATATAGATATATATATATATATATATATATATATATATATGAATACTGAATACTTATCACATCACCGTGATTCATATAAATCATTCGAGCTACAAATGTCATTTAATATCTAATTCGCTCTAACCTCGGAATTGAATTATATTTTTCATATATGTACCGAAGGGGAATATATATATATATCATATATATATATATATATAGTATATATATATATATATATATATATATATATATATTTTATATATATTATATATATATATATATATAATATATATATATATATATATATCATATATATATATATATATATATATATATATATCCTTAGAAGACGGAGCTGCAGCTCTAGGTACATCTCATCAGGGGAACCATAGGGAAAAAGGCATCGTACTCAGGTACATTTATTTTTCGCCGACGTTCACGACTCATAGTCGCATTCTCAAGGCTATAATTAAAGATAAACACGAATATTAAAACTACGCACTGCATATTCATAAAAATTACGCAATATTTAAAAATTCAATGAACATCAACATCAGAATGTAGAACATTTAAAAATTTTTATGAATCTCTTAAAACAGAAAAACATAAAATTATGTACAGTACAGTTACATTAAAATTATTTAAAGATTACAGAAAAAGCATACAAAAATTATGATATGAGTGTAAAAAAAATAAAAAAAAAAAAAATAAATGAATAACACTAAAGCAGTAAGGCTATTCTGTACCTTATCCTCACAAAGGACAGGCAGTGACTGAGAGAATTTTTAGAAAATATAACACACTCTAGGCGATGAACAACTGAACAGAGGAGGATTGCGCATTTAGGGACGGAACTATCTTTTTTATCATAATGGATTCCAAGGTTGTTAGGTCGTTTTCGTTTTGTGTTTGGCCTATAATAGTAAAATCCTTATCATTATATATGTTTTACATGATTTAGAGTGGTTTCTGATATTTGACTGTTCGGGGTTTTGGGGGTTTGTAATCTGCTGCCCGTTCTAACATCTTCGTACAACCCTCATAAGTCCCGTCCCGATCACATCTCGGGGACGTATATTTATATACAACATTAGATTTTAGAAGAGGACTAAGGCGGTCTTTCATTTTAAACAGGGATCCGATAGTTAATGGATTTTTTGGGACGATTTTTAGGTTCAGTGCCGGGAATTCCTTTTGAATAATTGCCAGGAACTTTTTTCTGAAGAGGTTGTCATGAAGAAAAGGGAAGCTAGCAAACATTTTTAATTTTGGGACTGTCAAAACCGTTGGCACCTCTATGAATCGGGCATCAAGCATTTTCTTAAGCATTTTAAACAAAAGTTTGTCTGGGAAGCAGTTATTTTTAAGATATTGGGAAAGAAAGTTAATTTCTTCATTAAAAGTAAACCAATTAGAGGTATGGGTGAAGGCCCTGTGTAGGAGAGTTGAGATAGTATTAAGTTTAAAATTATAAAAGCAAGAAATATAAAGTTGATATATATATTTTAGGGCTGTTGCCTTGTATAATAAGGCGCCCTATGAGGTAATGTTAGACTTGTGATAATCTTACGCTAAGTCGGTTTGGTATTGCACTTCCATATTCATTGGAGTGTCTTGGGGTTTGTAGATCACTTACGAAGTCGGTATTATCTTCTTTGGTTATGACGACGATATGTTAAACTCATGATGATTCGGTGATGAGTGAGGATCTAGTAGAAACCACGAAGTACAAAAATACTTATATTCTCTGAATTTACATGGTGAAGATCAGGTATGATTGTACAAGTCTTCTGATGACGATAGCTTGATCGCTTCTGCCAATGATGATGGCTATTCTATTCTCTCTACATGATAAAGCTTAGGTAAAGAGAAACAGGTCTTCTAATGACGATAGCTAACACTATTCTCCTGTTCTACATCTCGGTTACAAGTCATAAAGGAGCAGACAGTAGCTAGGACATATGAACTACAATCAGATGACATAGTTACATACAACATACAATCAGATGACATAGTTACTAATCACGTAGGCCGCTTGAGCTATAGGTCACGGTGTTTGTCTCAAGCAGGAAGCTGGACTAAAGGTTTATAAACAATTGAATGACTACAGGTGACGGCATGGTATCTTAGCCTACTTTTATTGTATACGTCATCTTTAGCGTCTCTAGTCGATTCACATTCCTGCAAGCAATCTGGTTGACCTCTTTTAGTTTTAGTCTTTTATTTTATATATGGACTAACATTCCATATTTTTATATGTAAACACTTACATTAGCTTAGTCTCGGTCCAGCTACCAAACCAACTACTGAATATTACTCAAACTTGACTTGCATTTGACTTATAGGAGTGTGATACAGACACTATGTGAATATATATAGATAAATAGGAAGTACTTATAAGTAATAAAAAAAATTCATGGTGTACACAAATACAGATCAAGTAATAAAATATTAGACATAATATGCATATAATATTCGTAAATAATAGTGATCACGTGATATATACTGATACAAGTTTTCACTCATCTCATTAAGATACATATGCTACAGAAAATACTAATGTACTATGATAATCGCATAGAATGAAGATTAACATGATAAAAATCATCTATTTTTAAAACTGATAAAATTTCATATGAATTGATAAAAATTAATAATGTTTATGCTGATTGATTCGTTGATTTTTATGCTAAATAAAATTAATATATCTGCAGTTATTGGTAAGATAAAAGGTAACAGATTAATTATAGGCTACCTGATTTGTTTATACATATGTATATGGATGCATATAATTATGATTAATATATGTGCACTTTAAACAGATTCCTATTGCGTACACGCAAAGATATATTTCGATTCTGTTATTTATGATCATTTATATATAGATTCCTATGCGTACACGCAAAAAAATAAAAATATTTCGATTCTGTTATTTATGATCATTTATATATAGATTCCTAGTGCGTACACGCAAAAAATATATTTTGATTCTGTTATTTATGATCATTTATATATAGGATACATGATACTTTATATAGGATACATGACCGAGGTTATACTACTTCACATTCAACTAGCGTTCGAACAACTTTTTCGTCCATTACACAGTTCCAGACAAAACCACCTATAGCCAAATGAAATGGCCAATTTCACATGGTTAAAACAAGGGAAAAATTTGCCTGGGCCCAGGTCCAATGTTCTATTTGCGCTCATACTTGTTCTCTGCATCCTAAGCCACACGAATACGTTCGCGATGAATAAAATCACCCCCAGCACGAGTCCTTCGCCAGCAAAGAGAGTTGAATATCCTTCGGTCGTAATTGTCGGAAGTATGTCCCTTTTGTAGTCGATTTCCGACATCCGCCGGAGCATTCCGCATTAAAACGAGATTAACGACGGGATACGGTGTCGGCGAAGAAGTCCATGATGGGTGCTTATTCCCTTCACATTGTAGTCGGTTGTTACTCGACTGCCGTCGTCCGCAGCGACGAACGATTTTTTGAAGTTGCGATGTGAAACTCTCTGTACTGCAGGATACTGTAACTAGGTTCCATTAATCAGCCTGCAAGTGAATTATACGTGTAACAAGGGCAAAGTAAATTCAGACGACATCCAAATACAGGGGGGGAGAAAGCCATTAAGACCAGACTTAACCCACATGAATTCGCTGATTTTTTATGGAATTCAAAAGAGTCAGCTGTACAAACTTTTTTATCCATGGCATTAACAATGAGTGAACCTATCCAGGTCTATGATGACTTGTAAAAATATCCATAATTATAAAAAATAAACAGATATCAATACGAATCCCAAAGAAAATTCGATATTACTGGTAGTAAGTTACTAGACAAAAAGAAGTGGAAACGGAGCTATTTGTAGATTGCCAGGCAACATAAGAGTCAAAGAGAATATTAATCATGATTCTGTACTTCTCTATGCTAACTGAAATTAAGCGTGATACTATCCGATCCTATGTGGGCCCCTAACAAGGTTTCATATTCAAATTTCTCACGCGCATCCTCTAGGTTAATTTTAAACTTTATTAATAGGCTAGAGATGCAACGAAAGAACCCACTATGTAACTAATTACTATATAACTTTGGTTTTTTTTTTTTAAAGAAAATGTGACATTTTCCCATGAATGTGATTTACTTGAATTGTAATAAGCTAATGTTGCAAGTAATTTTTCATATCCATGACTTGATACTTCTAATTGTCTATGAGGTTCAGAAAAAAAATTAATTCATTTTGATGTTATAGAAATTCTATTTGCTTATTTTGTTTATTAATTTTAAAACGATTGCAATCCTTAACTAAAGTTGCATTGCACACACGGATAAGAATAGGTTATGTGGTATGTCATGTGACCTATGAACCACATGTGAAGTTCATGAGCTAAGCATTCCTTTCTCCAGTCAATCTGCTTCGCAAGCGGTTTATTGAGGTTATAAAGAACAATGATTAGTCGGCAAACGCGACAGGCATCTTCTAGACTGATGACGTCGTCACCAGCTTAAGAGTTACGTTACTTGCTGTAAAAGAAACGACTTAGTATAATTTTTTGTTTTTTGTTTTTTAATAGTCGACCCACACGAAAAGAATGTCTGAAAAAAAACAGTACTAAAATTGAACAATATATTAGTTTCATGTTGGATATCTGCATGATTGTAAATAAATGTAATACTGTTAAATTAGATATTCCTTATTCAAACTAATGAAAAGGGTTTCCATACAAATTTTATATATACTATTTGCCCTGTATAAGATTATTATAGGATTATTCCATAGAGATACATTTTCACTTCTAGACTTCCTGACTTTAAAATCTCTTTTATTTTATTTTATTTTATATTTATTTAATTATTTATTTATTTATTTATTTTTTTTACTACGATATAAATCACCGGGACAGACAATATGTCGTAGTTTTGATATGTGTTTGAACTTTTTAGCTTATTTGTCATTACTAAGCGTTAAGTTAGAGTTCAAATCTTTATGCATATATATTTGGATATTTATTAACCTATGGTTACGTTTTTGCTTATTGATTTTATCGTGATTCCTTTTTTGTTATAATTTGTAACCCTTCCGACTTCTTACGGAGTGTATTATATTGACTCCACTTGTATCCATATTTATTTTGTTTTTTATATATTTATTTATATATATTTATATAATTTGAAAAATTAATGGTTGGCTTGAATATGTGGAAAAGTGTTCTAGCGGCGTACGTATAAGGCTACTTGCGGCATCAATTCTATAGATACAAGATATAAATGATAAAGGTATTTAAAACCGCGAGAACCGCTATAATCCAATTCGGATCCAATATCATCAGTTGTAACTCGTAAGACATTGACACTTTCTTATTTATCTCTTATTCTACCAAACCGATTGACTGGGTGAATGAGTATATAGTAGTTGGTTTTTTCTTTCTTAATGGAAATGGAGTTCACACACACGAGTTTAAGGAAGGAGATTATGATTGATTTACACCACCCGAGTCAGATTATCATGTGTTTGAATTCCATGTTTACTGATTTAGCTAACGAGATTTGACCTGAATTTGACCAAATTCTGTTTTGTCATTCTTGAGGTCCCACTCACTACACACACACCACACACACACGCACACACACACACACGCACACACATATATACATATATATATATATATATATGTATATATGTGTGTGGGTGCGTTAATGCGAAATCTTGAACACACATTCTAAACATCCTATTTCTAAGCTATCTAGGAATCTGAAAAAATGTTACACAATCTACAAGACATTTCAAAGAGGGGAAAACATGCATTTTGAAAGTAGCAATATATAATAATATTTTGTATATATATTATATATATATATATATATATATATATATATATATATATATATATATATATATATATATAGAGAGAGAGAGAGAGAGAGAGAGAGAGAGAGAGAGAGAGAAGAGAGAGAGAGAGAGAGAGATAAAAATCAGTCTCTCGCTTCATATTTATCTCGTCAATTCCAGCCTTACAGCATTTCCACCCATTCCCGTCCGTTCTTGTTACTCTGATGAATGGAATATTGTTCCTGATATATTCTTCGACCTGGAACGTTCCTGCTCACGATGACGTAATACATTTCCTTTTAGGATTTCTCTCTCTCATCTCTCTCTCTCTCTCATCTCTCTCTCGTCTCTCTCTCTCTCTGCTCTCTCTCTCTCTCTCTATATATATATATATATATATATATATATATATATATATATATATATATATATATATATATATATATATATACATATTATTATATATTGCTACTTTCAAAATGCATGTTTTCCCCTCTTTGAAATGTCTTGTAGTAATTGTGTAACATTTTTTCAGATTCCTAGATAGCTTAGAATAGGATGTTTTAGAATGTGTGTTCAGATTTCGCATTAACGTCTTGTAAAAGAAGTATATATATAACGTAAAGAGAGAGATCCTTGTCTTTTCAAAGCTGCAAATGTTTACTTTTATGTCAGCATTTAAAGATTAGAGTCTGCGAGATCCGTTTGCTTCCCTGCTCTGTCAGCGCGTTTGATAGCGAGCTGTTGTCATCAAAAACATGTCAATCTTAATTATCGTTTACCCTCCGTTTCAATCGGGTACGTATCTGTTGAGCAGACTTGTATGGTACGTGTATATCTTTGTCAAGTCCCACGTGGATGTTGCACATTAGTGTGTAAGATTGCGTCAGATTTCAGAACTTTCTGGAAGCTTTCGTACCCAGAATGTATTTGTCATCTGCCTAGCCAATTTCCGCAAGGAAGAGTTTTCATTCGATCTAAGACCTCGAGGCAGTTAGATCTCTCTCTCTCTCTCTCGCTCTCTCTCTCTCTCACTCGACATCGAGATTATGTTAACGTAACGTAAATTTGGTCACTCATAACTTGTGAGAGTTCTATATTTGATATTTCTTAGAATTTATTTAGTTTATTTAATTTCTTTTGTGGAATCTGAACAAACATTTCGTAACGGCACCTGGTTTTTTTGTGAAAGTGTAATATACAAGAGAAAGAAAAGAAGTTGGTATACCAAAAAAGGTAAAGTGTGTTATATTTTTATAGTTGCAACTAATAATGGATAGGGAGTGTGTTTAACTAATAACGGATAGGAATGTTTTAAACAATAATTGATAGGAACTGTTGTCTGTTACGAAGGTTTGGTAAAAACTGTTGGTTACAGTGTTTTGAGTGAAAAGATTTCACTTTTACACATTGCTGATATTTTTTGTGTTTGTGTCTGTTCCATTGTTTGTGCACTTATTCATTTTCTTATTGAAGTGTGTCTTTTTGTTTTATATTTTCATTTACATTCACCATTTAATTGACTTAGTTAACACTTGTAAATTGATTTGCATTTACTTAGAATTCTTTCAAGTTTTATTGTTGTTTAGCACTTGTGAATTAATTTCAAATTTTCAATTATTGTTTCCTAACACTTTTGAATTTTGATTGAATTAATTTTCTTGAATTTTGTGATAAATTAATTTTGATTTAATTTTACTTAATTTGATTCAAGAATTAATTAAACTTTACTTTATTTCAAGTAACAGTAATTTTCCCTGATATTGTAATTTCACTTATAAATTTTGAATTTAATAATAAATTTTTGTATTTAAAATTTTTATAAGTGTTTTCTTTATCTTACACCAGTATAAGTATATATAATTATGATTATATTTATGTTAGTAGAAACATAGAGTGGTAATTGATTTGCTTTCCTTCAATTTTCTTGAAGTGACTTAGAACCAGGAAAGTACTTAGACTTCTGAAATCAGGGAAATACTTAGAGTTTTAAAGTTGTAGATGGAGTGATGCCCTTTGATTAATTTAATTACTTACAAGATTACCTCACACCTGTTTTGATGAAACTTAGTCTGATTTTCTGCAATACTGGTAAGTGTTAAGGGATCACTGTTGCCTTTAGTGTTTTATTCAGTCGTTTAAACGTGTTATGAGGGTTCAGGTGTTTGGCTTTTGGTGAGGTTATATTTGATGCAAGGTAACCAGATACTTGGCACTTCGTAACAATATATATACATATTATATATATATATATATATATATATATATATATATATATAATATATATATATATATATAATATATATATATATATAAAACATCACCTCTCTGACAATATCATCTCCAGGAAATAAAAAAATTCACCACTACTACTTACTCAGAGAATTAAGTATAAATATCCAAATATGAATAATTACATGAAAACAATGTTCATCATATCACACGCATCAAACGCACCTTAAACCGGAAATAATGCCATCATTGTAACATCATTGTAAACTTCCGTACGAAATAACTTGATTAAATCTTGCAACTTTGCCAAGTTTGGGGTTTGGACGAACTAACTTGGTCTTTGTAAAGTTGTTGGAGAAAGCATTAGCAGTAATTACCTTTGGGATTTTAAAGGATTTATTGATTAATTTTTAAGGGGAGGGGTGTAGGGAGGGGGGGTGTGGGTGACAGAGAGGGCTATAATTGGCAATCTTACGTCCGCACCTTGCCCAGGCTCGGTGAGGACCACAAAAAGACAGCGATCAATAAGGAATATGAATATATATATATATATAGATATATATATATATATATATATATATATATCTATATATATATATATATATATATATATATATATATATATATATATATTATATATATATATATATATATATATATATGTGTGTGTGTGTGTGTGTGTGTTGTGTGTATTACACTATCCTCCATCTGTCTACACTCCCACCGCTACCTTTCACAAAACTATCTCACAAAGAGAAATATATTCAAGACTAGAAACAATTTCCACCCTTTCAAACCAAAACATTAAAGAATACAACCTACCTCACCTAAATAAAAACAATTCATTAATACAGAGAATAATAATCATCAACAATGTGTTTTCAGACCGTATTTGATAACACAGACCTCAGTGGCATATTTACGCAGAGAATGTTTGAACAAAAATCAAACACACGGTTCTTTTTACGTTCAAAACTTTAAATTTTTCTATCATTGCCTGAATTTCACATTCGCCAGATGGCAAACAATTATTAATATATCCACTACTTTCTCTTTAGTATATATTTAAGAAAAAAATAGAATTTTCGTTTTAATTCGATAGGTGGTGGTCCGACCTCAGCTTGCTCGGGACGCTTGCAAGATTTTCCCTTCACGTGTAAGTTGTAAACATTATATTCCTGACTTTTAACATTAATTTAAAGGTGATAAAATCTAAGGTCAAACAGCGCATTGTTTCACCGACGAAAATTGAAATATATGCGATATAAATTTATTAGAAATAAATTTTAGGTACTGTTTAATATGCATATTATGTATTTTTTTAATTTTCGTTCTAATGTATAAATCATAAATATCCTACCCTATTATTCCCATCTCTAACTCAACACGTAATACCTTTTTTTCAGGCCTTTTTATGCTCTTGAGTAGACCTTTCCTACCCCCTAAAACACCACCAAGAACGATAACAACATCAACAACAACAACATAGTAGTTTAAAGGCTTACTCCCCGAGTAAGCGAAAATGCTATTGTAAATAAAGCAAAGCATCTTAATGAGGTGAGATTAAGTAACACAGAAAGTATAAGTGGGAGGAAGTAATTAACTTCTCGTCAAACTAGATAAATGATTAGCTTAATCTAGGTACATAATGGATGGATTGGCCACTGGGTAATCTGAGGGCCGGATTGAGATTAGCTAATCCAACTCCAGTTATGGTTAAAAGATTGGCTAATCTCAAGATTCTGATTGGAGATTTGAAAGACTGGCTAATCTCGAGATTCAGATAGGAGTCATTAGCTATTGAAACTCTTCTAATAATGGAAAAAAATGGCCTAATTCCGCTTGCTCTGGAGTAAGCCTACAAACTTCTGTTGTTCTTCTTGTGGGGTAGGGAAGGGTCTATGGAAAAGCCTAAAAAAGGTCTGAAAAATTTTTTCCAGTTGAGTTAAAGACAGGAATGTGAGGATAGGATATTTACGACTTATTTATTAGGATGAAAACGTTAAAAATAAATAAATTCTAAGAAGAATAGCATATTTATTCAATTTTCGTTGGCGAAACAACACTCTTATTTGACCGTAGATTTTAGCACGGGTCCCGAGTAAGCTGGAGGTCGTATCACGCTTTGTAAAATTTGAATGGGAAAAACGTACAAGTATTTAAATTTAATTTTATATAAATGAACTGATGTTCTGTTTTTAAATGGAGAAACCATACTACTTACATTTTCCCTCTATAACGGTCTCTATTACAACTAATTCCCCCTAAAAGACTATACAATTTATTATTATTATTATTATTATTATTATTATTATTATTATTCCTTAGAGCTAAACTTATGAATTGATGCCAGTGAGACAAACATTATATTTAATATGTTTGAGGTCTGCCTACCATATAATAATAATAATAATAATAATAATAATAATAATAATAATAATAATATGAGGCAGGATGCAACCCGAACCCCACACTATAATACCGCCCAGACGAGTGACTGCCCACTCCCCCTGGATAACCCCCCCCCCATCCACCCAAATGATCAGCGCATTCATCTCCCATCTTCGTGAGTAGCCATGGATACATTAAACATAATCTCTTGGAATATTTTTGGCCTCAGCGGAACATTCCTCTCCTAAACATGCTCTGCAAAAATTTCAACGGCATCATTGCATTGCAAGAAACGCTCTTCTGGCCTCATGACCTTGCCATCTGCGATTCAATTCATGAAGACTTCAGAAAACCTTCTCGACTTCATCGATGCAAGTTACAGATCAAATCATAGCCTGTCGTCCGAAAGGGGACTTTCTTTCCTGTGGCACAAATCGTTAGACAATATGATAAAGGTGATGACCTACAGGAGTGACAGATTGCTTGGGCTTCAAGTGACAGTAGGGAACTCTAAAATCCTAATAATTAATGTTTATATGCCATGGGAAAATAACAATAATTTTGATCATTACTGCATGATCCTAGGGGAGTTACACAGTATTATTCAAGATTCTCCCTGCTGATCGTATTTGTATAATAGGGGACCTTAATTCTCACCCCACAAAACAATTTTATAATGAACTTACTCGCTTCTGTCCAAAATCATGCTCTCCAAATTAGCGATGTAATGCTCCTCCCCCCTCCTCCTCCCTACTCATATGTACATAATGAGCGGACGCAATTACAACCTCCTGGCTGGACCACTGCATCACATCTCCACAACTTCATGATTCTATTATGACCCTGCAATATTCGCTACGATCTTGCAACGGGCTACGATCAATCCCATTACATTAGGTGTCATTCAGTACCCCATCCCTCCCTACCGTCAGAATGAATTCTATTTGAACATAATCTCCGCTATGCTTGCTTCGGGCAGGACTGCCTTTAGATTTCGTCAAGGTAATTCTCGTAATATACCTGGTTGGAATGACTTGGTTAAGGATCTGTATACATACTCACGAGAAATGTTTTTACTGTGGAGGCAAAATGGCAGCCCGAGGAAAGGACCACACTGCATTACTAATGAGGGGCAGGCGAGAGCGCAATTCAAACTTGCTCTTAAGCACTGCCAGGTTAAATGAAAAACAACTAGAGCCGATGCAATAATGTCTAGAAACGTAGAATCTGGTGATTACCCTCGTCTTTGGAAATATATCCACTCCTTAAATCCAAAACTAAAAAGCTATCACAGAGAGTAGGGGAAGTCACGTCGGAGACGAGGCTATCGCAAGGATGTGGGGTCATCACTTCAACAATATCCTGAATTGCAAATAAATGACAGGATTCCCGAAGCGAGGTAGATAACCTCCTTAATGACAACATTCAATTTCATTCTGCAGACCGTATTACGCCAGGTAACATCAGCGATGCCATAAACAGCATACCTAATAATAAATCGCCCGGCTGTGATGGTCCTTTTCCCGCAGAGGCTTTCAAATTCTGTCATCCGATAATTTACATTTTGCTAGCTGCCTTATTCAATGCGTGCATAATTCACGCAGTTTTCTTCCAGACTCCCTACTCTTAGTTCACCTTGATACCATTAATCAAAACAAGCTAAAGGATGCAGCTGACCCTGGCAACTACCGGCCAATTGCAATCACAACGATCGCATCGAAGATACTTGAGTCGGTTCTTCTTGTGAGACTTCTCCCCTTTCTACACACCACTGACAACCAGTTCGGGTTTAAAGCAAACCACTCAACCGACACCTGCATCTACATCTGAAAGAATTGCTGAACTACTACCTATCATCAGCATCTCCGGTTTTCCTGTGTTTCGTAGATGTGAGAAAAGCATTTGACAGAGTAAACTACCCTGAAGCTATTCCTGAAGCTGCATAAAAGGGGCACACCCACTATATCTAATTGGCATTTTACATTGCTGGTTTCTCCACACAGCAATTCTGTGTTCAAATGGGGCAACGTATTATCGTACACACTTCGCTCCCTAAACGGGCTTCGGCAAGGGGGCATTCTCTCTCCATACCTGTTTAATACGTACACAGATGCCTTGAATGTCAAACTGAACTCACTCCCAGCGGATGCACTGTCAATGAAACCACTATAAACAACCTCTGTTACGCCGACATATTGTTCTGATTTCCCATCAGTGCATGGCCTCCAACGACTCATCGACACTTGCCGCCAATATGCAGAGGAATTTGATATAATCTACAACGAAACCAAGAACCCAGTGCATGTCGCTTCTCCCGAGATCGCTTAAGCATATGCAGAACCACAAATTTTCCTCGGAAACCATCGGCTGGAATTTGTGCGCGAATTTCCGTACTTGGGTCACATTATCACCGACGACCTAAAAGATACGGCAGACATTGAACAGGAGGCGTCGTAAACTATGTGCAACTGGCAACATGATTGCAAGGAGGTTTGCCTTCTGTCACCGAGACGTGAAACTGCTGCTCTTCCGCTCGTACTGCTACAGTATCTATGGGTGTTCCCTCTGGAGAAACTATACCCGAGAGACCATGAGACGTATCACTGTTGTGCACAATGACATTCTGAGACGCCTCACAAACACTCCACGCTACCACTCCGCCACACAGATGTTCTTAGAAAAACACCTGGACAATTTAAAAAATCATTGTAAGGCGAACAATGTCCAACCTGGTAACCCGAGTGAGAAACAGCGGCAACTCGCTCATACAAAGCATCCTAAGGAGTGAAGCAAGAAGAAGATCTAAATTGTGGGAAAGATGGGAAAATGAGGCCTTTGTCCCCTAAAGGACTTAATCTCTGTATAGCAAGATGTCATCAGATTTTGTCATTATTATATTTATTGCTGATATTTTATTTTTCCTTATTTCTGTGATTACTATCAAGTTAAAGTTTTATATATATATATATATGTATGTGTGTATATATATATATATATATATATATATTATATATATATATATATATATATATATATATATATATATATATATATCTATACACTCAATTTATGTATTTAGCCCTCTGGACCAGACTACTGTAACCACCTAAGGTCTCTAGTGAAATTTAAGCTATATAATCTGTGCACTAACTGTTATAACTCTGAATGCATTTTTTTTTTCTCACCAATATTATTACTATTACCAGTATTATGATTACTATCTTTTATGCTACCTCAGCTATTTTGTGGATAAGTGCCGATTACTAATTTTTCCTATCATGTTGACTCATATATCTAGATTGTGTATGCCACTGTGTATTTTGTATGTTCATTGTATATGGTCTTGAACCGAAATAAAGGATATTATTATTATTATTATTATTATTATTATTATTATTATTTATTATTATTATTTATTATTATTTATTATTATTATTATTATATTATTATTATGCGAAAAACCATATTAGAAAGAGGAACAGAAGACAACAGAGATGCAAAACAATTGAAGGGATTGTTATTCACCATCCCTCACACTCACCATTATCACCATCCGAATCCATTTTTTAAGAATTAGAGAGAAAAAGATGATGAAATTGGATGAAAATATAATGAGACATCCATTTGGGAACCTCAGAGTTCAGAGTCCATTTCTTAATGGGGGAAAAAAGCCATCTGTCCTGGCTCTCTCTCTCTCTCTCTCTCTCTCTCTCTCTCTCTCACACACACACACACTCTCACAGCTGCAATGAACAGGTGGTTCCTTTTGGATCTCCCACGAAAATGAAGTATTCTGGAACAGCTGTTCTTGGGAGTTCCAGATGGCTAGAAGAGGTTGCTTAATTATTCTTTACTCATCAGGAAGGTTATATATATATATATATATATATATATATATA
>NC_087223.1:17542454-17584954 GCF_015104395.2 Macrobrachium nipponense | reverse complement strand
CGGGAGATCGAGGATGAGAATGAGAGAGAGAGAGAGCTATACTATGCTACGACACGGCTCTTCCTCCACTCGAGTTAACACTTAAAAACGAGCTCTTTCTTACGAAATGGAAAGGTCATTCGACTTTGTTTATGTTATAGTTTTTATTTTAGTTCTTCTCAGTGTGATGTTTCATTGCTTTTAATGTTTTTGTAATGTTTTTTATTTATTTATTTATTTTTTGGTTTGTGTTCTGTGTCGTATGTCGCCAGTCCTTTTTTTATTGTATTTTTTGTCAATGCTTTGTTTATTTGTTACTTTCTGTTTACGTTCGTTGGCTGGTTTGAATACTCAGTTGATTTGTTTGTTTTGTTTCCATTATTGTTTGTAATCATATATATATATATATATATATATATATATATATATATATATATATATATATATATATATATATATACCTTGATTAAATATCTGGAAAAATGAACAAAGGCACTTTTTGTATTGAAGATCGAAAGTTATATTTATTAGAAAGTGAAAGGAAAGCTAATATGCTGAAGATATATAATTATTAAAAAAGTGGCACTGAAGACATATATTGCTTGAGATTGTGGGTTAAGATTCGAATGAAATAGAAAAAACATTTTACTGACTTAATAGCGATGAACAACAGATTATTATTGCTGGCAAGATTTGAACCAAACAGGTGTAATACGAGAATTAAAATTAAAATGTCTTATACCTCAGCAAACAAACTCCTCCAAGAAATGAAATATGAATTCTATACAGAACTCCTCACTGTTTGAGGTGAAATGCAAACAAACTTCGAGAATTATTCTTTGTGGTAAATTGCAATTTATAAGTTTTGTATTGCAGATAGTTTTTATATGAAAGGTAAGGTCTATTTATGTTTTCTGAAAAAGAATTTGAATTCGTAAAACTGATAGACTATAACCAAGACGAAATAGATTTAAAGGTCCAACTAATGGAGTGTTTTGATATAAATTTATTAGTGAAGGGTGGTGTACTATAAGGGATAATTTGTCATCTTTACTGTTTGTTCCTGATATAGATTTTATTATGTCTAAAAGTTATTGGAGATGGAAAAGTACTTTTTATATTGTAGTAGATAGGCAAACCCTATGCCCATTTCTTGCTCACACCAGAGGATGATGAGAGACTACGTGAGGAGAACTGAAAGTAGAGAGAGATTCCCAATGATGGATAATTATAGCTCCTTTAAATAAAGGAAGGAACTGTTACTGAGAAAAATCTCTCTCTCTCTCTCTCTCTCTCTCTCTCTCATAATCTATTACCCGAAGGAAAACGTAGCACGCTACGCTTAATTCCCAGGAACATATCCAGGACGGTCTTAAGATTCCAAGATTCTTAGGGCACTGATTAATACGTGAGTAATTACATTCTCTGGACGCATCTGGCATCCGAAACTTTCCCGCCACCAGCCACAGGTCTCCTCTCTCTAAATCTCTCTCTCTATCTCTCTCTCGCTCTCTCTCTCATCTCGCTCTCTATCTCTCTCTCTCTCTTAATGTATTACAAGGAGGGAAAGATAGCACTCATAAACTGCCTAAAAAATGTTGTCGGGGTTGGTGCAAGGAGCCCGAAATACTAAGGACGCTGATTAATATGTGTCACTAATTACATTCTCCGCAGCATCTGGCATCGTCCCGATGGATGGTTGCCGTCGAGCGCATCTGGTGTACACGTATGAAACGAGAGCTGTTACAAAGACTACCTCGGAATATATGGTGGTTTAGGATAGGAATCTAGGATAAATGGTTTGATGTATATATATATATATATATATATGATAGAGATATAGAGATATATATATATATATATGATTAGAGATATATAGAGAATATATATATATATATATATATATAGATATATATAAATATATATAGATAATGAGATATATAGATATATAGATATATATATATCTAGATATATATGATATATATATAGGTATATATGTATATATATATATATATATATATATATATATATATATATATTATATATATATATATATATATATAATATATATATATATATATCTTTATATATATATATATATATATATATATATATATATAGATATATATATATATATATATATATATTGTCAATTCAAACAATTTTTAATTTGTAAAATGAACAAATTCCAATTTATTTCATCAAATATACCTTCACATTAAATAATCTTAATATATATATATATATATAATATATATATATATACATATATATAATACTATATATATATATATATATATATATATATATATATATATATATATATAATCAGGCTTTCAAATAAACCTTTACATCAACAAGATAAATATAGTATATTACTTTCATCCTGAGTTATACATTTTACAATGAGACTTTGAAAAGCGTAATATGAAGTTGTTCCTGCCCTGTGATTTATAAGTTTTTATTTTTTTATTATTTTTTTTTTTTTAATTCTCTGTCCCACCCACACTTTGACCTTTATGAAGGAAGTCAGATTCCACAATGAAATGAAACATCCAGCCTACTTGGGTCAAAAGGTCACACCACACAAGAGTTGCGTCTTTCCAACAGGTAACACACACGCACACACACACACACACACACACACACACACACACACACACACACACACACACACACACACACACACATATATATATATATATATATATATATATATATATATATATATATATATATATATATATATATTATGTATAAATTGTCTAAATAATATAAAAACCTCGAAGCTGAAAATAAATTTACTAAAGATACATTGAATGTATTTACAGACGGCAGTTGACAGACATAAATGAGAATTATATTTACAAACGCAATTCGTCAACAATAGAAGGTGTTCTATTATGATCTCTCGGGGGATTATGTTCAAAATTTTAAAATGATATTACGAGGGATATTAAAAGAGTTGCATTGACGTAATCCTTCCGGTTATAGACGCTTATCCGCTCTGAAAATCTTTTAGCAAATTTGTTGAATAATTGTAGAAGGGGAACATGAATTATTTTTTACTTAAATTCATCCCCAAGAAGGGTACGATTTTCATTTGTTTTGCTTGTTTATTTGTTTTGGATGATTGTAAAAAAAAAAAAACCCATGCATGGATTTTTTTTAAATCAGACCAGAACGTGGACCTCGTTCTTGACAACAAATGATTCAATTTTGGAGAGATATGAATGTAATTATGCATAATAAGTGACTTTTTTTTGGGGGGGGGAGGGGGCGGGGGCAACCAAATTTTGGTAAGGAAAATCAATAATCAGTCGTGAATCATATTCAAACTTGCTTAACCCTTAAGTGCAAGTAAGTGGAAGTAGATAAGTGACTAAACCTCAAATTAGAAGTTGAAGTATAGCAAATGTAAGTGAATACTTTACATAAAAAGTTAAGCAAATATAAGTGAATACTTTAAAGTAGAAGTTAAAGTATAGCAAATATGAGTGAATATTTTAAAAGTAAGTGAATACATTAATTTAGAAGTTAAAGTATAACAGATATGATTGAATACATTAAATTACAAGTCGAAACATAGCAAATAGAAGTTTGACAAACTCCCCCAACCGTGAAATACGATTCTCACTTCACAAAAAAAAAATAAATAAAAAAAGGACTTAATAAAAACATTCCCAAGTAAAAACAACTCGAGAGGACTGACGGTACATGACAAGGCGGTGTTGAATCAGCTTGCAACTGCAGACTCGGTAATAATGGGAAGGATTAGCAGATGTGATAACAATGGGTGATGAAGAAGAGCAGTAAGTCTGAATGAGAGGGAAAATAAATCCAAGTGGCGATGCAATTGGAGAGGTGGAACAATGGCGCCGGTTCTGAATGAAATTGGGGAATGAGGTGAAACTTGATATTCTTAGTGTAGTATATAAACATGAGAGGGAGAGGGAGAGAGAGCCCTTATGAATGGTTTTCACCCGGCAGGCGTTTAGATTTATTGCTGAAAGGATGTTCATCGAGTACTGAACTTTCTCTCTCTCTCTCTCTCTCTCTCTCTCTCTCTCTCTCTCTCTCTCTCTCTCTCTCTCTCTCTCTCTGCAGTTCGAGGATGACTGAACTAAGAAGCCACTAAAAGAATTTATAATTGGAGCTATATTGCAACAAGATCCATTTAGGGGGTGTTTGTGGACTAAAGAATAAGTCAATAAATGGATGAAACAGATAAATAAATGAATGAATGAAGGAATAAAAATAGAATTGGTAAAGTCATTCAACAATGTCTGTGTATTTTCTCTTATGAAATATTTACCTACTATATTGACCTCCCAAACATGACTGAATTTTAGAGCATTTACTGATTCTAATTTCAGAGATATATAGATAGATAGATGTGGGTCTCTTTAACTGTAATAGCCACAATGACCTTTTTCAAATTCCCGAATTCACGTATCTGTCAAAAAAGGTGACCAGTAGATCATTAAATATATATATATGTTTGTGTGTTTGTGTTTGTTTATCCTTAATTGATGAATGCAAAAAACATAGCCCAAAAGTCGTTTAAGAGAAAGACACCTTCACACCCAAAGCGTCCAAGCATTAAGCCCCATTTCACAATTCTACCTTTAAAACACCCAAACAAATCTGAAGCCCAACGGATAAATAAATTGACCTTCTCTTTAATGAATCAGGTCCCTTAAAGCTTTCCCCTCTTTATCCTGAACTACACGAGAAACTCTCAGTTCCTCTCTCTCTCTCTCTCCTCTCTCTCTCTCTCTCTCTCTCTCTCTCTCTCTCCTTTCAACTGGGTCCTTTTCCATCCTTCCACCCCCTTTTCAAGTTTGCATTTATATTAACCCCTCCTTCTTCGTTCTGTGCTCAAAGGTATTTAACTCTGTGCATCGCTCTGCAGAGGGGGACGGGATTGCTATAGTGTTTTGAACAGTCGTCGAAGTCTGGTGAAGATTGTGGTGTCTTGTGCCTGTTTTAAGTTTATATATATATATATATATATATATATATATATATATATATATTATATAATATATATATATATTATCAAGAATATTCTTCGTACACATTTTAATTTATGTAAGACCTTAGTTGTTATTAATTTTTAGTCAATGTTTATTATTATATTATTATTATTAATTATCAGTAATTTAGCCTCATAAGCACACGCCTGTGTTTGACTTCTAATTATACCTCAAAGTAACATTACAAGCAATTCAGGTAATGCAGAGTAAACAATAAAGGTTTATGAATGCACTAAGCAGTGTGCATCACAAACAGCAAACAACAGAAGCCATTAAACGGAGGCTGATACCCAGAACAAAACGGCTAATGAGGTTCCTCAAGGTTGTCTGCTGCGACCTACGTGTTTGTCTGTGGTCCGAGATCTGTCTGAATGATTTCAGAGTTGCCTAGGAATGGCCAAGGCCAAGTGCTAAGACCTGTGAGGTTATTCGGCGCTGAAAGGGAAACTCGGAGTTAAAGGTTTGAGAGGTATCAGGAGAAAAACCTCACAGTTTGTTTATGAAGCAATGTTAGAATTTGAATGGAGGTATAGTAAAAGGAATGAAAGAGGTTGCTGCTAGGGGCCGAAGGATGTTGTAAAGAACTTTATGCAATGCCTACAGTGCACCGCTTAAGGTCCACTTATAGCAATACCTCCCTATGGGGACAGTTGCCTAGGCAAAAGAGGACAAGAAACATTCATAGTCAGATTCACTCATAAACTCTCAACTTTCATTAAATATTTGGATTTATTTTCAATTGAAAGCCTTGATATCTGAAATGGAAATAAGATACTGCACAGTGGTAGTTATACGTATCTCATAATTTGAACGTTATGTCTAGTCAGCTGTTGGAAGGGTTACCACCTAACACATTGATTTCTTGATCAGTAGCTTCAAGGAAAGATATGACTGGTCAGCTGTTGGAAAGGTTACCACTGCTGATTGCCACTCCCCACAGTCAGATAACTTACAGTCATCACAGCTGGAGTTGCAACAGGCTTTATGAGCTTGTTACCAAGCCAAGCCAAGGGTCACAGTGTGGCCCGAAAACCCCACGACGGAATGGGTAAATGCGCACGAAATACGCACGAAGTTTAAATTCCTTGAACGAAGTGGTAAACACGGAAGGCGTTCCCTCTCGTAATGGCGCTTTTGCTCTCCTGAGTGTTTGTTCTGTCTAGACTTTAATTAAAATCAACAACAGCTTTTAACGCTGCCTCTTTTTATAGTTATGTTTCTTGGCCAGGTCAGGTTAATTCGCTTATATTTTTACCGACTTTGTAACTGAAATGGGTCTTTTAATGTAATACTCTCTGTACTTGGAAGTCGTCAGTTGTAAGATATCATCGAGGGTTTTTTTTTGTATGTAATTGTAATAGCCACAATACCCTTTTAACTTCTCAAATTCTTTGCTCTTTTTTTGGATATGCTTGTCACTACAAAGCCTCAAGATCCAATTTCCAAAGAAATATTAAGAAATCATGATGTCCGGTAGTGGGAAACGAACCCGCGATACCATAATCACGACTAGGTCACATGGCCAACCTGACCATGAAATTCCTTACCCTCACACACAGTGTATACCTATTTTAAAGTGTCAACCCAAGAAAAGTGCATGTATATATATATATATATATATATATATATATATATATATGTGTGTGTGTGTGTGTGTATATATATATATTTAGTATATATATATATATATATATATATATATATATATATATATATATATATATATATATATATATATATATACATGAATATAAACACATAAAATTTTTTCTTTAGTTTATGGAGTTCTGAGGTGTACACTGTATATATATATATATATATATATATATATATATATATATATATATATATATATAATATATTATATATATATATATATATATATTTGTATATATATGTATATATATATATACATATATATATATATATATATATATATATATATATATATATATATATATATATATATATACAGTGTACAACCTATTTCTAGGAACTCATCATGCATACATACATTTTACCCAGACTCATTGTACATACATACACATAACATATCCTATACATACAGCCCCCCAAACTCATTCCAAGACCTCAATCGACTGAAGAAGCCCCTTGCCACGACACACGAAACCAGATAGTACTAATTATGCAGACATCTTCCTGTGTCCTAAATCCCCACGAATAACCTGCCTACTTGGAATTGCGTTTACAAGACAAGGAAATTGTTTAAGGTTGGGAAGAAGGACGTCGATGATTCTCGCTCTCCCTGGCGAGATTGGGTCTAGGGCCTCGTTGTGACCTATAGTAGGTAGGTCTTGCTGGACCGCTTTGGATGTTGAAGAGTGGGAAGGAATATGGTTTGTTATTATTGTTGTTGTTGTTGTTATTGACTCTTAGGGTTGCTTTAGATCCTGCAAGTGAGGAGCACTTTGCATTATTACTATTATTATTGGTTATATTGAATAATGCCTATTTCAGCCTTTATTTTCAGTAAGCCTGTATTAATGAAGGTCCTCTTCCACATATATTATTATTATTATTATTATTATTATTATTATTATTATTATTATTATTATTATTATTATTATTATTATTATTATTACCAACACTACACAGTCACATTTCTAGCTTAAATTTCTTCCACCAATATTACAAGAAAAAAGTAATGAAGGTAAAGTTAAAGAAGTTCAACAGCAGAGCGGAAGAGACAACTGAAAACGGATAGAAGAAAAAAAAATTAGAAAAGAAAACAGATTAAATCGGGCTTTAAAAATATTAAAATTCCTCCTTCTCTGGAATCGATTGTTTGGTTATCGTTAAATAGAGAATTTCCAATTAGAATTTGTTACAAAAGAGACGAGATACAAGAGGGTAATTGCACAGGAGAGAGATGAGAGAGAGAGAGAGAGAGAGAGAGAGAGAGAGATTAAGGCTATTAAAAAAAACTTACGGACTACACCAGGGAATGGCCCTACAAAAACGGATGTGAAGAGAGAGAGAGAGAGTGTGTAATCTGACGAAATACGCGGAAGGAACAATAAAACCGAACAGCATTTCAAACTTGAGAGAGAGCGAGAGAGAGAGAGAGATTCGCGCATAGTAAAGCTGCTTTCACATAGTCACCGAAGCAGAGAACTCGCCAATTTTTTGCATGAAGGATGAGCAATAAAGGAAAGAATAAGAGAGCAAGAAAATCCTGCTTGTGAAATGTCTATTGTGTGATGAAGGCGTGGAAGAAATACGATTGTCAATCCTCCATCAGTTGAAGGAAGGGGATTGGAATAGGCAGAGAAGCATCCTAGAATCATCCTATGATGTGAAAGGCAGTGTGCATCCTTGATTTTTGTTTGTGTGTGTAAAGCAGGTTTACTTCTGGTATCCAGATTGCATTCAGTTATCAATATAATGTGTTTAATATACTATAAGAATCGTACAATCAAAATCTACTATCGATCAAATTAATACGATTATTATAATTATCAATACACTAATATTGTCTAAAGTTCTTTGCGCGTCCCGTAGGGTCCGCTTTGCAACCCTTGCCATTTTTATAATACCTCCTTGCACAGCTCTCTCCCATCCTACTGTCCCCCAGTGATTTATTGACTCTTAGTCTTTACAGAATACTGTAAATTCTAGGAGTACGGATGTTTGGCACTGCAAATCAAATGGCAAACATTATCCCCAAAGGCACAGGCACTCAGGAAAGCAGGATTCCTAGGGTAGCCTTCCTGGGATGGATGGATTCATCAGTACAAGTAGTTTGGTCTGAAGGATTCAGGTCGCTGGATTCTCCCAATATCCTAACAGGAGATCATGTTAAAAAAAAAAAAAAAAAAGTGAAGATTAATCCCCAAAATGTAGTCGCTTTGGACACCATCATGGCCCACCTTTGGACAGACTCTGGGAAGAATCTAATATCTGAAGCATAGGGCTTTGTTATACAGAGCTCTCCAGTCAGTAGTATGTTTTTTATGGCGTTTACCACTCATCTCTCTCTCTCTCTCTCTCTCTCTCTCTCTCTCTCTCTCTCTCTCTCTCTCTCTCTCTCTCTCTCTCTGTGCCAACCTGCTGCCATGTACCAGCAATCGAATAACAGCCTGATATACATTCATGATATGTCAGCAGAAGTAGTAGCACTGAATTTCCCGGACGAGAGGATCGAAACAGAGAGAGAGAGAAAAATCCAGTAATCATTTACGTATATCGCCGTGAAAGAGGAAGGCCGCCCCCCCCCGCCCCCCCCCCCCTTACTACTGAGGAAAGAATGGGTAAAAGTAGAGAGAGAGTGTAAATCAAGTCTGATTGAATTTTCAGATTTTCCTTTTCCTCGCTAAAAGCCAGAGGCACAAGTCAATGCAAGCGTGCATTCATAAAAAGACGATTAATTGAGCGACTTACGGTCGCAGAATTGGAATGCAACCCCTCCCCGAGGTATATAGGCGTTTAGTTCTGCTAGAAATAAAAGGAACGCATTGCCGGGAAACCAGTTCAGAAGTCAGTTGGAAAGGACTTAATTAGTTTTTAATATATACATTGAGTTTCAATGCACAATCCTTTGCAAACCATTTAATTATTTTACTGTACCTCCTTTCGTATTCCATTTCTGCCATCTTCTAGTTCCCCTCTCAGCACTGAATGCCCCTCGTTATCCCAGTGCTTGGCTTTTGGGCTAAAATTTTTTGTATTCCAGTAATGATTTTTCAGTGGGTTTAGTCTGGCCTTCCAGCGAGGAATTGTAAATTAGACTGCTACAAATTTCCTGAAATATGAGATCAAGTAGCATAACCCATTTTGAATGATTTAATAACCCTAAGTAATATTTTTCTAAGTAATAATATTTTTCTAAATATTATTTTTTCTTAGTATTAGTTTTTTTTTGTAATTAATATTTGCTAAGTAGTAATATTTTTTTAACTAATGATATTTTACCTAAGTAGTAGTATTTTTCTAGGTAGTTATATTTTTTCTAAGTAGTAATATTTTTCTAATTAGTAATTTTTTTTTTTTTGTAAGTATTTTTCTAAGTAAAAAATATTTTTCCAAGTAATATTTTTCTAAGTAATATTTTTCTAAATAGAATAATTTTTCTAAATATATTTTTCCAAGTATAGTAATATTTTTTTAGTTTAAGTAATATATTTTTCTAAGTACTAAGATTTATTTCTAAGTAGTAGTACTTTCCTAAGTAGTAATTTATTTTTTGAAGTTGATAGGGCATATTATTTTTCAATAAAAAGATTAAAATGAAAATTTCATTTCATCTTTGGTTCGACTTACAGTTCCAGAATTCTTCAAAATGATTGGAACACCAGAAAATGTACTATTTCGTCAGATACAGTAACGTTAAACTTGCTCCAAAACTGATGTCAGTGATAGAAAATGTCGAACCGTTACAAATTATATTACAGAGTGCAAAACTCTGTAACTTATTTACTGTGTCAGAAAATGTATTTTCTGTGTATAACACTTTCAATTGTCACTAAATGTGCTATATTGTAGCAATGAAGGTGTGATTAACACACACACACACACACACACACACACACATATATATATATATATTATATATATATATATATATATATATATATATATATATATATATATATATATATATATATATATTATATATATATACTATATATATATATGAAAGATAATAACTAAAACAGCTGTTTAGTACACAATATAAAAATAACTAAGCAGCTTTTAGGGTTCAATTTCTAAACATCTGTTTTAGTATAATATAATAGAAAATTTTCAACCATTATAATGGTCCCAAGTCAGACTTGATATTGTCCTAAGTCAGACTTGAAACTTTCCAGAGCCCCACAAGTCTCAAAGACAGATTTAAGACCATCCCAAGCCCAACACATCCCAGGCCAGACTTGAAACTGTCCCAAGTCAGACCTGAGATTGTCCCAAACCCACGAAGTCCTAGTTCAGACTTGAGACGAGCTCCCTGTCAAAGTGCCAAAGATCGCTGCCTTCTCCATCTCCCTCTTTCTCATTACTGAGCTAATTTGCAAATCCTTCGAGTGATGGGGAAGGATTCAGTCTAAGGATTACTTCTAAGTCAGTCGTAGGATATTAGTATCTTGAGATACAAGGGTGACAGGATGTGGGAGGGGTATCCTCTTATGTCATATTATTATTATTGTTAATGTTATTATCATTATTTATCATATTATTCATTATTATTCGTGAAGTTGTTGATTGCATAATGATAATTGCTACTTATTTACTTTATTATTTATTTACTTTTTTTTGCTCTATCACAGTCTCCCAATTCGACTGGGTGGTATTTTATAGTGTTGGGTTCCGGGTCGCATCCTGCCTCCTTAGGAGTCCATCACTTTTCTTACTATGTGCGCCGTTTCTAGGATCACACTCTTCTGCATGAGTCCTGAGATACTTCAGCCTCTAGTTTTTCTAGATTCCTTTTCAGTGGATCTTGGGATCATGCCTAGCGCTCCTATGATTATGGGTACAATTTCCATTGGCATATCCCATATCCTTCTATTTCTATTTTCAGATCTTGATATTTATCCATTTTTTCCCTCTCTTTCTCTTCAACTCTAGTGTCCCATGGTATTGGTTAATTATTATTATTTTTATTATTATTATTATTATTATTATTATTATTATTATTATTATTATTATTATTATTTTATTATTATATTATTATTATTATTATATTATTATTATTATTCAAGTTGTTAATTTTATCATCACTATAGCTTTTCAGCTATTAATTGTATGGCGATAATTAGAGATTTTTATTTTTTTATTATTGTTATTATTACTATTATTATTTATTATTATTATTATTATTATTATTATTATTATTATTATTATTAATATTACTATTATTATTATTATTATTATTATTATTATTATTATTTATTATTATTATATCTTAAATGTAGATTTTCATGGTTATTATTATTATTATTTTTTACTATCATTATTATTTCTAAAGTTGCTAATGTTAGTATTATCAGTATTTGGGCTAAGGGGTCGTTCACGAAAGAGGGACAACATTCACTAATTAATTACTGGCAGTTGTACTTGGACTGCAATTAGGCGAACGCTGATGTTGGTGACTTTCTCTAGCGAATTTTTTATAGTATATTTAATGATTGTACCTGAATAAAATTAATAAAGAAATACACAAGTGAATATACATTCGAATCAAAGAATGGATGATTACCAGTTTTAACTAAATACACATTCGTGTCGCTACAAAGGTTTATTGGCAATTTTCTAATCATAATCTTAAGTTTTATTTTTATTTCAAACCAACTTAGGACATTTTTATCATATATATATATATATATATTATATATATATATATATATATATATATATATATATATGTGTGTGTGTGTGTGTGTGTGTGTGTGTGTGTGTGTGTGTACGTATGTATTAATTAATGTCATATTTGACACCATTTCACACAGTTTTAAGTCAAAATGAACAGATTACATTTATTTCATCTTATTGTCACCGTTTCAAAATATACCTCCTCATTAAAACAATTATATATATATATATATATATATATATATATATATATATATAATATATATATATACGATATTATATATATATATATATATCTGTATATATATATATATATAAAGCACCCTTTCAGATACACTTTGTTTTACATCAAACAAGATAATATAGTATAGTACTTTCATCCTGAACTATACTTTTTACAAGAGACTTTGAAAAAACGTAATATCAGTTTTTCCTGCCCTGTGATTTACCTGTTTTTATAAGTTATTATAATTATTTTTCTCTGTCTCCACCCACACTTTGACCTTTGTGAAAGAGGTCAGATTCCACAAGGAAATGAAACATCCTGTCTACTTGGGTCAAAAGGTCACACCACACAAGAGTTGTGTCTTTCCAACAAGCATATATATATATATATATATATGTATATAATATATATATATATATATATATATATATATATATATATATATATATATATATATATATATTTGTGTGTGTATATATATATATATATATAGATATATATATATATATATATATATATATATATATATATATATATGTATATATATATGTATATATATATATATATATATGTATATATATTATATATATATATATATATATATATTATACATATATATATTGAATATAAATGATCTATATATATAAAAAACTCAAGGCTGAAAATATATTTACAAAAGATACATTGAATATATTAACAGACTGGCAGTTGACAGACATAGATGAGAATTATATTTACAAACGTATTCGTCAACAATAGGTGTTTCTATTATGATCTCTCGGGGATTATGTTCAAAATTTTAAAAAAAGATATTACGAGAGATATCAAAAGAGTTGCATTGACGTAATCCTGCTGGTTTATAGACGCTTATCCGCTCTGAAAAATCTTTTAGCAAATTTGTTGAATAATTGTAGAAGGGGAAAATGATTTATTTTTAGATTTAAATTCGTCCCAAGAAGGGTACGATTTCATTTGTTTTGCTTGTTTATTTGTTTTGGAAGATTGTACAAAAAACTATGCGCGGGTTTCCCAAAATTATACCAGATGTGAATCTCGTTCTTGACAACAACTGATTCAATTTTGGCAGAGATTTGAATGTAATTATGCATATAAGTGACTATTTTTATTGTATGGGGGGGGGGGGGGACAGATCTTGGTAACCAAAATTAATAATCAGTAATGAATCACATATCAAACTTGTTTAACCCCCCAAGTGCAAGTAAAGGGAAGTAGATAAGTGACTAGACTTAAATTAAACGTTAAATTATAGTATAAAAGTGAATACTTTAAATTATAAGTTAAAGTATAACAAAGAAGTGAAATCCTTTCAAATTAGAATTAAAGTTATAGCAAATATAAGTGAATAGTTTTAATTTAGAAGTTAAAACTAGTAAATAAGTGAATCCTTTAAATTACAAGTCGAAACATAGCAAATAGAAGTTGGACAAACTCTCCCAACCGTAAAATACAATTCCTCACTTCACAAAAAAAAAAAGAAAAAAAATTGATAAAATTCCCAGAGCAAAAGCACTCGAGAAGACTGACGTCACATGAATAGGCGGTGTTTGAATCAGCTTGCAACTGCAGACTCGGTAAATAGGGAAGGAATTAGCAGGAGGTGATAACAATGGGTAGATGAAGAAGCGCAGTAAGTCTGAATGAGAGAGGAAATCAACTGGCGATGCCAATTGGAGAGGTGCAACAATGGCGCGGGTTCTGAATAAAATTGGGGAATGAGGTGAAACTTGATATGTTAGTGTAATATATAAATGAGAGAGAGAGAGAGAGAGAGAGAGAGAGAGAGAGAGAGAGAGAGTGTCCCCTATGGATGGTTTTACACCCGGAAGGCGTTTAGATTTATTGCTGAAAGGATGTTCACCGAGTACTGAACTCTCTCTCTCTCTCTCTCTCTCTCTCTCTCTCTCTCTCCTCTCTCATTAAAGATGAAAGATATTAAGTAATCTATATCTGCCATTAGAAAGATATTCTCTCTCTCTCTCTCTCTCTCTCTCTCTCTCACTGATGATGCAAAGTACCTGAGCTCTCATTAGTCAAAATATTCACTCCCAGTCGCCCATCGATTTGAACCAACCCGAAGATACACAAAGGTATAAATACACACAAACACCGCATTTTCACATCTGCAAGAATTAGAGTTCAATAACACAAAAGACACCCCCGAGGTAATGCTGCAGACGAGATCCAATTGCCAATATCCAAATGAATACCTCCTCCTCCTACTCCTCCTCCTCCTCCACCTCCTCCCGACCACTTCGAACATTGCCTGGGAAAAGTGCGACGCAGCAGCAGCATCGTGAGCTTCATTTGTTTTGATGGGCGTTCCCCTGAGGGTTGCCAGACGGCGCTATTATTGGTAACGAGGAATGTTTTCTGGCAACTCTTGATGCAAAGGTTTGGATGTGGGAAGCGGGAAGGGAATTCCTCAGAAGATGTAAAAGAACCCAATTGTCTTCAAATTCAAGCTTCCAAAGATTATGGTGCTCATTAAGATGAAGCGAAAGTCAAGGGGAATGCAGAAAGAAGAGATCTCACTTATTAACCAAGTAAAATAAATGGACGATCATGGCTAACTTTAACCTTAGATAAAATGAAAGCTACTGAGGCTAGAGGGCTGCAATTTAGCATGTTTGATGACTGGAGGGTGGATGCTCAACGTACCAATTTGTAGCCCTCTAGCCTCACCAGTTTTCTTTTACAGGAAACTAAAAACATGAAATGAATAAGTCCATAAATAGGTGGAAATGTATTGAACTGCAAGGAGAGGATTATTAGGACAGTAATGCATCGTATCTTTGCATAACTGTGGAACTTCTAATTTGGACAACAGTCGTCCTTACTCGGGAGATGGTTCCACAGTCCAGCGGTGGGAGGAACAAAGGACCTCTGGATCCGAGAAGGGGTAGGAACTTGGAGGATAATAAGGGAGAATAAAGATAAAGATGGGAAGGACGGTGCTAATGGTGTGCTTGCGAGGAGGGGTTTTCGTCTGCTGTCTTTGACTTTCAGCTTTGAAGGTGAGAAGAAGTTGCTTGGAGGAGAGAGAGAGAGAGAGAGAGAGAGAGAGAGAGAGAGAGAGAGAGAGAATAAATGCAAATGAAAAACTGGGTGGGCATCGAGGAGGTAATCATCTTCACCAGCGTGTGTATGATTCGAGAACAGTCTTTCAGACACCTCTCTCTCTCTCTCTCTCTCTCTCTCTCTCTCTCTCTCCGCAATTCGAGGCGGACTGAACGAAAGAAGCCAATCGAAAAGAATTTATAATTGGAGCTACATTGCAACAAGAATCCATTAGGTGGTGTTTTGTGGACTAAAGAATAAGTCAATAAATGGATGAAACAGATAAATAAATGAATGAATGAATAAATGAAATAGAATGAAAAGTCCTTCAACAATGTCTGTGTATTTTCTCTAATGAAATATTTACCTACTATATTGACCTTACAAACATGAATGAATTTAGAGCAATTACTGATTCTAGGATGAAGTTGCTACCTCAGGCACATAATGAACTTCGAAATCTATCACTGCTACCGTGTTCCTTACGCTAGAAACCCTGTATACTTCGGATCTGGGCTAGTGAGGGGTATGCAGTTTGCCTTAGAAACTTTAATCTTGATGAAAAAACGTTGGTTAGTAGCCCTCATATGAGTTCCAAGGTCTGATTGAAGGTGGGAGTAAGTATATAAAATACACCTTCCATGTCAAAATATAAGTCGTACGACCATCTATGGGTCACAATGAGACCCGAGACCAGAGAGTGAGGATCATTTCTCACGTTTCCAGCGAAATAAACCCCGTTAGTTAATTAGTCTTTTATTTCCAGCGAATCAGACTCGATTCCAGGCACCATTTTTAGTTCCAGGTTCTCGATTTCCAGGGCTGGAAAATTGCAGAAATTAGGAAAAGATTCATCGGGAAGTGGCATCAATTCGGGAGGACCACTTTGGTCTCGAGTAATTCAAAGACTAATGCTTAAATAACTAAGACTCCTGATCAAGTAACAAAGACTCCTGCATTTAATTATGTTCCCTTTAACTGAGACGAATTTGTACCATCTCTAATTTCTTGGAGCATTTTGTTAACATTACAGAGTTAATGTGGGAAAGGTTCAGGAAATATTAAGAGAAGATTTATTCGAATAGTTAATGATTTTATTAGCGATGCCTAATGAGAGTTTTTATCTACATAGTTTTATAGCATTTCAGAGATATATAGATAGAAGTTCTGCGTCTCAAACTGCAATAGCCACAATGACCTTTCAAATTCCGAGTTCACGTATCTGTCTATAAAAAGGTGACATTAGATTATATATAATGTGTGTGTGTTTTGTGAGTTCATCCTTAATTGATGAATGCAAAACACAAAAAAAACAACCCAAAAGAGAACGACACCTCCCACCCAAAGCGTCCAAAGCATTAAGCCCACCCCCATTACACAATTCTACCTTTGAAACAGGACAAACAAAATCTGAAACCCAAACAGATAAATAAATTAACCTTCTCTTTAATGGAATCAGGTCCCTTAAAGCTTCCCTCTCTTTATCCTGAACTACAGACGTGACACACTCTCTCTCTCTCTCTCTCTCTCTCTCTCTCTCTCTCTCTCTCTCTCTCTCTCTCTCCTCCTTTCAGCTGGGTCCTTTTCCATCCTTCCACCCCCTTTTCAATTTGCATTTATATTAACCCTCCTTCTTCGTTCTGTGCTCAAAGGTATTTAACTCTGTGCATCGCTCTGCAGAGGGGGACGGGGATTGCTAATAGTGTTTTGAACAGTTTGTCGAAGTCTGGTGAAGATTGTGGTGTCTTGTGCCTCTTTTAAGTTTATATATATATATATATATATATATATATATATATATATATATATATATATATATATATATATATATATATATATATATATATATATATATATATATATCTTATCAAGAATATATTTTTCGTACACATTTTAATTTAGTAGTACCTTACATACCTTAGTTGTTATTAATTTTTACTCAGTGTTTATTATTATATTATTATTATTAATTATCAGTAATTTAGCCTCATAAGCACACGCCTGTGTTGACTTTAATTATACCTAAAAGTAACATTACAAAAAATTCAGGTAATGCAGAGTAAACAACAAAGGTTAATGAATGCACTAAGCAGTGTGTCACAAACAGCAAACAACAGAAGCCATTAACGGAGGCTGATACCCAGAACGAAAACGGCTAATGAGGTTCCTCAAGGTTGTCTGTCTGCGACCTACTGTGTTTTGTCTGTGGTCCGAGATCTGTCTAAATGATTTCAGAGTTTGCCTAGGAATGGCCAGAGGCCAAGTCTAAGACCTCTGAGGTTATTCGGCGCTGAAAGGGAGCTCGAGGTTAAAATGTTTGAAAGGTGTAACAGGAGGAAAACTTCACAGTTGATCTATGAAGCAATTGTTAGAATATAACTGGAAGTATAGTAAATGGAATGAAAGAGGTTGCTGCTAGGTGCCGAAGGGACACTTTAAAGAACTTTACGCAATGCCAACTGTGCACCGCTTGAGGTGCACTGACGGCAGTGCCCTCCTATGGGGACCATTGCTTAGCAAAAGAGACAAGAAACATTCATGGTCAGATTCTTACAGTTTTAAATATAACTGCTTTCAAACTCATAACTCTCAACTTTCATTAAATATTTGGATTCATTTCAATTGAAAACCTTGATATCTGAAATGGAAATAAGATACTGCACAATGGTTTTATACGTATCTCACAATTTGAACGTTATGTCTATTCCACCTCACACCTTGATTTCTTGATTTGGTAGCATCAAGGAAAGTTATGACTGGTCAGCTGTTGGAAAGGTTACACCACACAACTTGATTTTCTTGATCAGATAGCATAAAGGAAAGTTATGACTGGTCAGCTGTTGGAAAGGTTACCACTGCTGATTGCCGCTCCCCACAGTCACAAAAACTTCCACTCATCACAGCTGGAGTTGCAATAGGCTTTAAGAGCTTGTTAGCAGAAGCCAAGGGTCACAGTGTGGCCTGAGAGCCCCACGACGGAATGGGTAAATATGCACGAAGTTAAGTTCCTTGAAAGAAGTGGTAAACACGGAAGGCGTCCCTCTCGTAATGGCGCTCTTGCTCTCCTGAGTGTTTGTTCTGTCTAGACTTTAATTAAGATCAATAACAGCTTTTAACGCTGCCTCTTTGCTTAGTAATGTTTCTCGGCCAGGTCGGGTTTAATGCGGTTGTTTTCACCGACTTTGTAACTGAAATGGGTCTTTTAACGTAATACTGTCTGTACTTGTAAGTCGTCAGTTAAAGATATCATTAAGTGGTTTTTGTGTATTATATGTATGTAATTGTAATAGCCACAATGTCCTCTTAACTTCTCTAATTCTTTGTTCTTTTTTTGGATATGCTTGTCACTACAAAGTCTCAAGATCCAACTTCCAAAGAAATATGAAGAAATCATGATGTCCGGTAGTGGGAAACGAAACCAAACCACAATACCATAATCATGATGAAGTCACCTTGCTGACCTGACCATGAAATTCAATGCACACACACATATATATGTATATACACAACACACATACACAGTGTACACCTATTATAAGAATATAAACCCAAGAAAACTGCATGTGTGTATATATATATATACATATATATATATATATATATATATATATATATATATATATATATATATATATATATATATATATAATATATATATGATATATATATATATATATATATATATATATATATATATATATATATATATATATATATAAATATAAACACAAAGTTTTCTTTAGTTTACGGAGTTCTGATGTGTACACTGTATATATATATATATATATATATATATATATATATATATATATATATATATATATATATATATATATATATATATATATATATAATATATATCTAATAAAAGGAGCCCATAAAAACACTAAAATATAGAGAGAGAAAAATACTATATTTCAGAGACTGGTGTCTCCCTCTTCAGGTAGATGACTGAGAAAGTTTACAGAAAAGGTGGTATTTATACCAAGAGATCCATCCACAGGTAAGCCAATTTAGGTCACTCCTGCTGATAATCTTCCTTTAATCTTCTTAAGCGTTGTTGAATGAAAATGGTGTTGATCACATCTGAATCACCCATGCTCTTTTTGAGATGTTCATTACCTGCCTCTCTTTTATTAAGGCTGATTCCATCATTTGACTCTTGTACCGGCAGTTGCTGCTATAAATTATACGTGAAAAATTCCAGTTATTCTATGGTTATGTTCATTTATATGGTTGAAAATAGCTGAGTTCTGTTGTCCATACCTAGCTGACAGTTTATGTTGTATTAATCTCTGGGGAAGTGAATTTCCTGTAAATCCGATGTAAGATTGGTCACAGTCCAGGCATTCGATTTTGTAACTACCTGTGTCCCTTGTGGGATATCTTTAGTTGGACGTTAATCAGGGATTTGGCTAAGGTGTAACAGAACATACGAGGGAATGACCCTACAAAACGGATGTGAGAGAGAGAGAGAGAGAGAGAGAGAGTGTAAAACTGACGAAATACGAGGAAAGGGACAATAAAACCGAACAGCATTTCAAACTTGATAGCAGAGAGAAAGAGAGAGAGAGAGACTCAAGCATAGTAAAGCTGCTTTCGCATAGTCACCGAAACAGATAATTCGCCAATTTTTGCATGAAAGGATGAGCAATAAAAGGAAAGAATAAGAGAAGCAAGAAAATCCTGCTTGTGAATGTCTATTGTGTGATTGAAGGCGTGAAGAAATAACCGATTGTCAATCCTTCATCAGTTGAAGGATTGGGAATTGGAATAGGCAGAGAAGCATCCTATGATGTGAAAGGCAGTGTGCATCCTTGAATTTATTTTGTGTGTGTAAAGCAGGTTGGTTCTGGTACCCAGACTACATTCAGTTATCAGTATAGTGTATTTAATATACTGTAAGAATCGTACAATTCAAATACTAGAAATCAAATTAATAAGAGTATTATAATTATCAATACGCTAATATTGTCTAAAGTTCTTTGCGGCGTTCCCCAGGGTCCGCTCTGCAACCCTTGCCATTTTATCATACCTCCTTTCACAGTCTCTCTCCCATTCTACTTTTCCCCAGTGGTTTATTGACTCTTAGACTTTTACACAATACTGGACGGAGTGCCAACATGGCACCTCAGCAGAATACGGATGCTGACAGTACAAAACAAACGGCAAACATTATCCCCAAAGGCACAGACACTCAAGGAAAAGCAGGATTCCTAATTAGCCTTCCTGGTATGTTTTGTCTCAAGGATTCAGGTCGCTGGATTCTCCCCAATATCCTGACAGGAGATCAGTGGTTTAAAAAAAGAAAAAAAAGTGAAGGTTTAATCACCAAAATGTAGTCGCTTTTGGACACCATCATGGCCAAAACCCCCCTTTGGACAGACTTTGGGAAGAATCTAATATCTGAAGCATAGGACTTTGTTAACTATACAGAGCTCTCCTGTCAGTAGTAAGTTTTCTGATGGCGTTTACCACTCACTTCTGTTGGTGATCTCTCGCTCTCTCTCTATCTCTGTGTGTGTGTGTGTGTGTGTGTGTGTGTGTGTGTGTGTGTGTGTGTGCCAACCTGATATATATTCATATGTCAGCAGAAGTATAGTAGTGAGTTTACCGGACGAGAGGATTGAAACAGAGAGAGAGAGAGAGAGAGAGAGAGAGAGAGAGAGAGATCCAGTAAATCATTTACGTATTCGCCGTGATAGAGGAACCGGCCCCCCCCCCCCCCCCCCCCCCCCCCCCCGCCCCCCCCCCCCCCCCCCCCCCCGCCTTACTGCTGAGAGGAAAAGGAATGGGAATGGATAAAAGTAGCGAGAGAGTAAATCAAGTCTGATTGAATTTTCAGATTTTCCTCCCTAAAAGCCTGAAGCACAAGTGTGCATTCATAAAAAAGACGATTAATTGATCGAGTTACGTCGCAAAATTGCGATGCAACCATCACCCCCCTCCCTAAGGTATGTAGGCGTTTATTCTGCTGAAAATAAAAGACGCATTGCCATGAAACCAGTTCAGAAATCAGTTGGAAAGGACTTATTATATGTAGATACTACTCTGAGTTCCAATGCGCAATCCTTTGCAAACCCTTTCATTTCTTTTACTGCACCTCCTTTCATATTCCAGTTCTGCGATCTATCAGAGTCCCCTCTTAGCGCTTGAATGACCTCATAGGTCCCAGGTCTTGGTCTTTAGGCTTAAATTTTGTGTTCCAGTGTGATTTTCAGTGGTTCAGTTTGGCCTCCCCAGCGAGGAATTGTAAATTAGACTGCTACAAATTCCCTGAAATATGAGAGAATAAACATAACATAACCCATTTTGAATGATTTAATGATCTAAGTGATATTTTTCAAATAGTATTTTTTCTAAGTAATATATTTTAAATAATATTTTCTAAGTAGTAATATTTTTCTAAGTAGTAATATTTTTCTTATTAGTTTTTAGTTTTTGTAATTAATAGTGTTCTAAGTAGTTATTTTTATCTAAGTAATTATATTTTTCTAAGTAGTAATTTTTGTAAATAATATTTTTCTAAGTAATAATAGTTTTCCCAGTAATATTTTTGTAAGTAGTAATATATTCTAAGTAATATTTTTCTGAGTAGTAATATTTTTCTAAGTAGTAATAATATTTTTTTTCTAATAATATTTTCTAGTAATCTTTGTAGTAAGTATAGTTTTTTAAGTAATACTAATTTGTTTTCTAAGTAATATTTTTCTAAGTAGTAATATTTTTTCTAAATAATATTTTTCTAAGTATAATAATATTTTTCTAAGTAATATTTTTCTAAGTAATATTTTTCTAAGTAATAATATTTTTCTAAATACAATTTATATATAACTAGTATTACTTTCCTAAGTAGTAATTTATTTCTAAGTAGTAATATTTTTCCAAGTAATATTTTCCAAGTGATATTTTTCTAAGTATAGTAAATATTTTCTAAGTATAATATTTTTTCAAGTAATATTTTTTCTGAGTAATATTTTCGAAATTAGGAAATCATTTGGTTCGACTTACAGTTTCAGAATTCTTCAAAATAATTGGAATACCAGAAATTGTACTATTTCGTCAAATACAGTAGTGTTAAACTTGCTCCAAACTGATGTCTGTGATAGAAAATGTCGAACCTTACAAATTACAAAATATTACAGAGGGCAAAACTCTGTAACTTTTTTATGTGTCAGGAAATGTATTTGTGTGTGTGTATAACACTGAATTTATTTCCGTGTCAGGTAAATGCATTATATATATATATATAATATATATATATATATATATATATATATATATATATATATATATATATATATATATATATTTCACACTATACAAACACCAGATGCATTTTTTGAAAAATTACATTGTAGATTTTGTTTCTGGTCAGTCCATGGATAGGTGACCACCATGGAAAGCCATACAACGTATGCAAAGTCCATCTTCGTGAATAGCTATGAGTGCATGTGTGCGTGGGTGTTGGGCTAGCAACCTCACTCAAAAAAAAACAAAAAAAAAAAAAATTTATATCTATTATTGTCACCGAATAGTAATATACCAGGATATTCTAATCAGCAAGGCATATGTCACTGTAGGGGGTTACTACTGTCGGTGCACCCCAGGAGGTGCACTATAGGCATTACTGAAGGTTCCTCCTTAGGGCCCTAGCTATGACCCTTTCATTCCTTTTACTGTCCCTCCGTTCATATCTTCCTATTCTACTACCAATTGTTCCAATGTATTCTCAACGCTGGGTGACTTCATAGGTCGCAGCGAGTAACCTATGGCCTAAATTCTGTATTCGAATTCAAACAAGGTGTGATCGGACCTCCAGCTTACTCAGGGCGCCGTGCTGAAATGTATGGTCAAATAGCGCGTTATTTCACCAACGAAAATTAAAATCAATAAGCTATATTTTATTAGAGATAATTGTTCTGTGCTGTTTAATATGAAGATTATTTATTTATTACATTTTCAATGTAATAAATAAATCATAAATATCCTATCCTCAAATTCCAGTATATTTAACTCAACGCGAAACATCTTTTCCAAACCTTTTTAAGGCTTTGCCATAGACCTTTCCTAACCCCCTCCCCCCACCCAAACAAGAACAGCAACGACAAAAACAATAAAAGTAGTCTGTAGGATTACTCCCAAAGTAAGAGGTAAGTAATGAGTGGAATGCAGTTTTAATATTTCATTAGTTGATGTGTTTAAATAGGTCAGATGATCATTAGCAAATGAAAGGGGTTTGACCAAAGTGCTAATTACAAATAATCGGCTTCCAAATAGGTGTCATTTACTCACACTAATTAGCGGTTAATAATGTGTTATGATCTCGTTAGAGGCCCCAAATAAATTTAATGAATATATTTAATGAATCTGCGAAGGTACACAGATTGTGACGATGGGTTAAGGGAAGGATGTATTTCATAAATATGTCATAACTGCTCTCTCTCTCTCTTTCTCTCTCGTAGTCTGACTGCCTCATACCTTTTCTCTCTCTCTCTCTCTCTCTCTCTCTCTCTCTCTCATCTTATGTGCCTCACCCTCCTACCTTTTTTCCTTCCTCTCTCTCTCTCTGTTCATCTACCAATGTGACAGCCTTCTCTCTCTCTCTCTCTCTCTAGTACTCTGCCTGCCTCCTACCTTCTCTCTCTCTCTCTCTCTCACACATCCTTTGTGCCTCTCTCTCTCTCTCTCTCCCTGTGTATAATCTTCCAATTCCATTGCTTGTTGTCCCCAAATCCCATTGTTTCTGTGTCCTTGTCCTGTCAGACACTCAAAGCGTTTCCTTTCACCTTCAATTCGGCCAATTCATCTCCCCAACTCGAACCCGTTTCCGCTGCCTGAATTTCCAGGCTGCTGTTCATTACTCTCTCTCTCTCTCTCTCTCTGGGAACTGTGCGTTGAACAGGGCTTGAACGCTCGTCTTGAACGTAGTAGGTCCAGCGGGCCATTCTTGCTACAGTGGACCTAACGTATCACATTTATTACTTCAGAGGGTGGGGAATTATACTTGAACATAGGTCTAGCAGACCACCGTTTTTTGCTAGAGACGATGTATGTCTAATCATTTCATTGGGTAGGAACTCTCTCTCTCTCTCTCTCTCTCTCTCTCTCTCTCTCTCTCTCTCTTCTCCCAAAACACGACCACAAAATAAAACAGGGGGGGGAAAGGGAGAGAAAACCCATACCACCAGATTTCGTCTGACAAGAGAAAGCCATCTCTCGTGCAAGAACCATTCTTTCTAGACCTAATGTGTGCTTTATAAATCATTTCATTGGGTAGGAACGTTCTTGAACCCTCTCTCTCTCTCTCTCTCTCTCTCTCTCTCTCTCTCTCTCTCTCTCTCTCTCTCTCTCTCTCTAACAAACCAGCCGTGAAAAACCCCTACCACCACCAGATTCGTCTGGCGAGATTCACCAATCCAGCTCTCGTGCAAGAACCATTCCTGCTAGACCCAATGTACGCTATCATTCCTCACTTATATCGTCACAATCACTTGACTTTCTCTAAAGTGTTTTACTACGTAATTCTCACCTTGGTTAGGTAGAGCTAAGCCCTTATACCACGGCAAACTAGACTATGCTAGTTGACGTTTTACCTTACAGTTTACCTCCTGAACAAGAATTTAAAGTAATATTTTTTCGGCTCGGCTGTAATAACCTGTAATTTACCTTTGAACTCTCTCCTGCGGTAAAGGGGACCGATGGGAATACAGGGTTTTGGGTGGGATGAAACACTTGGGGAAAGGTTTTGCCATGTTTATTGTTTTATTTCCTCTTATTTATGACATTTGAAACACGAAATACGAGCTGAAATCAAGCGATAAATAAACCGATACCGATAATGGAGCCGTTACATGGCCGAAATCCTTTTATTACTACTGCTATTACGGTGCCGAACCCTACTACGCATGCGCCAATCCTACTGTGCATGCGCCGTGATATTAAGCAGCTTTTGTTTTCATATAGGTTAGTATCCTAACCTATATGTTACACTTCTAAGATTGCCTTCCCTAAGGGGGAATATGGGGGGCAGAGCCCCCTGGTCAGGTAACACGTTCTACTAGGTTAGGTTAGTATCCTAACCTATAAGTTTACTCTTGCTGTAACTTTCTCTCTTTAAGGGAGGGTATGGGGGCCGAGCGCCACCAGTCAGGTTGCACAGTTTTTACAATTGTTCTCAACATTTCTTGTTAAGTTCAATTACCCCCTGAACTGGCCACTCTGATCCTTGAAACTTGATAATTTCAATTCATTATTCACTAAAATGGGTCTCTTGACTTGTACTTGATAATTTATACTTGAGTACCAGATGTGTAAAACCATGTAGATATATAATATATACAAGCATTTGTGTGTTTTTTTTTCACAAACGTAAACATTTTAACCCCCTACCCCATCCTCCCTACCCTATTTTGTGCTAACCTCCCCCCACCCGCAACTTCCTCCTGAAAATACTTGCCGGCCTGTGGATTCATTTCAGTCATCAACCGACCACGATATCCGAATCGTTCCCTGGCACCTCCCGCTCATCCAGGTCCATTACCAACTCGACTCGACTCTACCCCAGTACTTGTGTTAACTGTTTTCTTAGTTATAAGGACTTTTCAGTGCATTATTCAGGGCAGTATGAAAGGCTGGTAATGTATTGTCAAAATCACGGCCTTTTAAGAAAACAGGCCTTTTGCCCCCATTGTGTCGACGAATGTAGGCTCGACTTACAAAGGAAGGTGCTTATGTAACATATAAGGTAAAGTTCCTAATCTACATGTACATTATTTTGTTATATCAATTGTTTTGGTGTTTCCTAAGGTTTTAGTGCTCTTGATGTTGGTGATATTTATTGGGAATTGTTATTTTCACATCGTATGCTAGCGTGCTTTACCAACTCGTACCTGTGCCTATCTTCTCTCAGTACCCCAACCCGCCCCCCCCCCCCCTCCCCTTTACCGGACATAAGGCTCCCTGTTGGTTACGGATCCCACACCCCCTACTAGCATTCAAATGTGGCGGTTTGTTTACGTTTCTTGGCCCCCGCAACAAACTTCGAAGGTTGTTCAGTCGAAGTAAACTATGGCAGTTGACGTTTTTCGTTATGTTATTTCGCTTACTTTACAAGAGTTTAAGGTAATATTTTGCCCGGTCGACAGTACTAATCTTTGAACTCTGTAGTTGGTACATCGTGCCCCTTGTACTGTCATGTAGTCTTCAGAGGTAAATTACGGTTTAATTACAGTCGACCGAATAAATATTACTTTTAATTCTTGTTCAGCAGGTAAAATAACATAGGGAAACGTCAACTGCCATAGTAATATGTACCACGGAATGCGGGCGGGCTTAGAATTACCCTCGGTTAATACATCATTCTCTGTTTTCATCAGTTTTGAGTTTTTTCCCTTTCTGGAGAACTTTTAAAACCCGGAGATTGATTCGATGAGATTTTTGCACTAGGCGCATCCGGGATTCTGCCATCAATTCAGCTGTTAATAATTACACATTATCATAATTCAGTGCCAGAGGCAGATTTCTCAAGCAAGAAATCAATGCAGTTGACGATTAGATTAACGTTAGTGTTCATTTTCTTGCATATATTATTGCACGGTGACCTCACCCATGTAACTGCATGTCTGCATTATATGTCAAAGTAGTATAATAATAATGAGTTATGACCGTAAATATATCATCTAAGGCTTTCTTGTGATATTAAGCCGTATCCGTTATAGACTAATAAAAATATTATATTATATATATATATATATTATATATATATATATATATATATATATATATATATGTATGTATATATATAATTTACCCTCATTTCATTATATTTCAAAAGCATTGTCGATATATTTCATAACCTTTTGACATTTAAATACGAATCTGAAGTATATTACTTAGTATCGGATCATGATACTATTACGGTTAAAGAAATTACGTGTGTTAAAATAGCGTGTAATAATATTTTTTTTGTCTCATTGAAACAAGGCGTGATCAGGCTTCCAGCTTACTCGTGGGCATGTGGTAAAATAGCACACTGAATATATATGTGTGTAAAAGTATGGTTTACATTTAACCAACGTTGATGCTTGACAGAATATTAATTTTAATTTTCTAAGGACCATCATGATACTTTACTAAAAAAAATAACTAGTTGAAATTTAAACATTTTATTATCCTAACCAAACTTTTTTTTTTCAGTAAGTAAAAGGTGTTTTTTTCCCAGTTAAGTTTTTTTTTCAGTAAACCAAACTTTTAGCTATCAAATTTTCCAATTAACACAAGTTTTCCAAGTTTACTGTCCTGACAGCTCAGTGCCTCTGTATAAAAAGAAATAATACAAAAAAAAAAAAACTATTCCTTTTAAGTGAATGAATAAGTATTGTACAACATCAGCTGATTTTATCATTATACATTCGTTGTATACACGAATTTCTTTAATATCTCTAGATTCAACTTCAGGTTACTTGATCATATTTATAAAATGTATAACGTAAAACGGTGTTTGCAAAAGGTACCTCTAGTAAGGGGAGTTAGTCCCATCAGTACACCTCACGCGGTTGCACTGTAGGCATTACTTAAAGTACCTACCTCCATTACTCATCCTACCCTTAGTTCATAAGTCTTAGACCATTCCCATCAAAAAACTCGTTAAAAAAAGCTCCTCTCTCTCTCTCTCTCTCTCTCTCTCTCTCTCTCTCTCTCTCTCTCTCTCTCTCTGAAACATCACTCTGTTATAACTAATGAACCACTTCAGTCCAAATTTCTTTCCGTTATAATTTAATAGCTTTCGATAATTTTATAGCGACCTCCCTATCAGTTGTATATATCTAAATACATTTTGTAAAGTATTGGACTTTTATTGTTATTGCCTTTAGTGTATACCTACATACATATATATATATATATATATATATATATATATATATATATATATATATATATATATATATATATATATATATATATATATATACTTTTATACTCATTTTTATTAAATTTCACTATCGCCTTTGTTTGTCCACATATAACCAATCTTTTAAAGTAATATCACCCACCATATAATTACCATATAAGCTATTTACATTTGAAATTTTAAAAACTAAATAACTATATTAATAATCATATATTACTCACAGTATAAGCCTTAAGCCTAGACTATTTTAACGATACGAATACCTAATAATACCCTTCAGTTTTTAATTCGTCATTATCACTTTTAATCTCAGCTTATAGCTATAATTTCATTACCTCATATTCCCGTCGCAATCACGTTGCTAGTTGGCGCTGGCAACTTTGTGTGAGTTACCAGATGCAAGATGATTAGTTGGAGATGCTGTAAAGTGGTTGGAGGAATCCCAGAGTTGCCAGTTATTCCCAGAACATAATTTGTTACTCAGATCCTTAAGCCGAAGGTAATATATTTTTTTGAGAGAGAGACAGAGAGAGATAGATAGAGAAAGAGAGAGAGAGATAGAAAGAGAGAGAGATAGAGACCATATGCCTCCCATCCTCCGTAACTAATGATTGAAGTTCACAAGTTCGAGCCAAATTGTGGCCGGGTTACGAACACCCAAGATGAATTTTAAAACTATTTCTTGTCATTTTATTTTGTTTATTAATTTTTTTAGTATTTACCTTGTTCGGATTGCCAGCCATTTTTTGAAGGGGTAAAATTGTTCATACATAACTATACCAATTCTAAAGCTTTAATAATAATAATAATTATTATTATTATTTTATATGCACAATTTTTTTAAGAGTTCAGAAAAAACATTAAGAAAGCACGCGAAATATATAACAATTTATAACTATATTATATATATCTGTATTATATATATACATATATACACTAAATTATGTAGCATATCTGGCACCACTGTAAAAAATTGCACAATCGTAGATCTGGCATCACTGCAATAAGGATTTTTTTTTTTGATTTTTTTTTCTTTTTAAATCAGAAACTAGAGTTTCCCTTTATATCTCCACTCACCCTTTTGACAAATTTGACAATGCAATACATTTTCGTGATAGCAGGTAGCAGTGGAATGAATTAAGGGGTGGGTGGGGGGTGGAGGAGGGTGGGAGAGGGAGACAGGAACCCTTTAACTCTTCAAAGAACTTTTTTATTTTTTATTCAATGTCTGTGGGCCCCAGGAATGTAGAAAAAAGGATTATTAATAATAATATTAATAATTTATTATTATTATTATTATTATTATTATTATTATTATTATTATTATTATTATTATTATTATTATTATTATTATTATTATAAAAAAATAAAATTTTTTAATTATTTTGCTTTTTCATAATAATAATAATAATAATAATAATAATAATAATAATAATAATAATAATAATAATAATAATAATAATAATATGAATAATATAAAAAATTTATTATTATTATTATTATTCTTATTATTATTATTATTATTATTATTATATTATTATTATTATTATTATTATTATTATATTATTATTTTTATTATCATTATTATTATTATTATATTATTATTATTATTATTATTATTATTATTATTATTATTATTATATCATTCCTCACCAGCCAATACGTTAGATCCAAAGAAGCCTCCCAGAATACCTATATATATATATATCTCTATACACAGAAGATCTCATCTGTAAGAGTAATCTCCAGAGAGAGAGATTGCATGCCTAATCATCCCTTGGGAGGTTACTCACCCACTCAGGCAAGTAATTGCTATTAATCTCTTTGCAGTGTGGATTACAGAGTGTATATATATCCTTCGTGAAGAGGTGCTTAGTCTATTTTGAGATGGGTTCCAATTTGTAATGTTTGGCGTCTTTATTAAACCTTTTTAGATTATTTTTTATATTTTTTTAAAGTCTATTTTTGATATTGGTTTCTAATTTATAATTCTTTGGTTTTATTAAACTTTTTAGATTGAATTTGATATTTTCCTTGTAGTCTATTTGAGATGGATTCTAATCTATAATTCTTTTGGTTTTGGTTCTCAAACTGATTTAGATTAAATTTTATATGTAATATATTTTTTAGAATTTATTTATTTGAATTATATTGTGTTGTTTCAATTGTCCATTAAAATGATTCTTGTGTTGCATCTTAATTTTAATTTGTATTTTGGATATTTTTTCAATTATATATATAAATATAAATTCATAATTTTTTATTAATAACTTTCAGTTATATACATATACATATTCATAAATTTTTATCATTGATAACTTTTTTTTTTATCATTGTTTATGTATTCATTGCTTTTTTATTACTAATTTTTTTTATTGTAAACAAAGTGATTATTCAACTGTAACACACCTAGCATCCTGAATAATAATAATAATAATAATAATAATAATAATAATAATAATAATAATAATAATAATAATAATAATAATAATAATAATAATAATAATTTATTATTTTATTATTATTATTATTATCATTATTATTATTATTATTATCATTATTATTATTATTACAAGAAAGAGGAGAAGAATTACATTATAACAACGTAATTACATAAGATAAATAATTTAAAAAGTGAATAAATGAAACAAATGAGAGAAAATCAATAATAAATTAAAAACGAAACGAAGGAAAATTAGATAAAATAATAAGTAGTAAACAAAATATAAAATAATAGAAAAAACAAAGAGAATAAAGAAACAAGATCAACTAAAAAAAAGAATAAATAGTAAACAAAAAGTATAAAGTATCAGAAAAAACAAACAGAGAAGAAAGGAAAGTTCTCCCTCTCTCTCTCTCGGTGTGAATTAGATACTTATCTCTCTCTCTCCCTGGCATGGTTAGTTTAAAACTTTTGCGTTTTATCTCTTCCTGTCTTGGCGTCGGTTGAAACCCCACCCCAACCCCTCTCTCTCTCTCTCTCTCTCTCTCTCTCTCTCTCTCTCTCTCTCTCAGCCCGGTTCTTGTGGTGCTGTGTAGTACACTCGCACTCCATACCCTTAATTATGTCCCTGTTGCTACTTGACTATTTCGGATTGAAGGTTAAAGTGGAGAGGAGAGAGAGAGAGAGAAGAGAGAGAGAGAGAGAGAGAGAGAGAGGGTAATGTACCTGCTACAACCCTGCATGGATCTCCTCCAAGACCCCAAAGGTCTTGGGGGTATGCCCCAATACCCTGTAGGGCTGAGGTTGCAAGGCCTACACATTTTACCTTATCTTGAATAGGTCGCTTGTACCCGTCAAAGCTATGTGGATTGGTAGGTGATAATAATGGTATGTTTATATATATGTTATATGAGTGTGTTTTTGTATGTGTAAGAGTGAGAATCATGGCGTATACCTCCTCCGTTAACAATTATACGAAGCGTGACCAGACCTCCAGCTTACTCAGGGCGCAGTGCTAAAATCTACGACCAATTAGCACGTTATTTCACTAACGAAAATTAAAATCAATACGTTATATTTTATGAGAGATAAATTGTTCTGTACTGTTTAACATAAACATTATTCATTTTTGACATGTTCATTCTAATAAATAAACCATAAACATCCCATCCTCAAATTCCTGTATCTGGAACTCAACACGAAACACCTTTTCCAGACCTTTTCTAGGCTCTTCCATTGACCTTTCCCACCCCCACAACAACAACAACAGCAACAACAACAACAGCACAAAGTAGTTTTGTAGGCTTACTCCCCGAGTAAGCGAAATGGACATTACAAAATGCCAAAGGAAATTAATGGTGTTGATTCGTGTGAATTATTTTGGAACAATGATTCATTGGAGCCATTAATCTTTGGAGTCGCGACAGGGAATATCCATTACTGTATAGACCAAACTATTATGTTTTAAAGCTGAAAAAATGACGTTTCATGAACATAATTTTAGGTATTTTTTAAACCTCTTGTATAAATGTACACAGATAAAGGCGTAATCCACGAAGTGAAACAATGGAGTATCGATACAGGGCCTTTCGACTCTGTCTGCCCAGCAAAGGACGAAAGTCGAAAGGCCTTGTAGCGGTTACTCTATTCTTCCACTTTAATTCGTGAATTCTGCCTTTATTTATTTATATTCAAGTTCCAAATAGTCGTGGTTCAGTTATGCAAATGTATATAGATATATAGATGCAGTTATAGATCATGAATATAGATATATAGAGCCATATAATAGGTATCGGAACAGTTAACAAAATGCTGGAGAGAGAGAGACAAAGAAAAATAAATGTTAATGAAAGCAGTAACTTTGCAATAACATTTTCGATTTAAAATTTGAATAAATAGAAGCCCTCCCTTGCTCCCCTCCCCCCCCGCCCCAAGAAAGAATAGTCAATTAAACAGCAGGTAAACTTGTGTGGGGGGGAGGGGGGGTGGCCTCTGAAAAGACAGGTAAACAAACATCCTCCATAACAATGGAATTCCTCGTATTGATGTAACTCGGATTTCTGGGCTGTTATGAATGCCTGGAACCTGGTGGAACCTGGAACCCTGTAATTGGAATATATGAAAGGAGGGTTGGATGTTCCAATGTGAGTGTTTTAATTATTTTATTTATTTATTTATTTGTGTGCGTGTGTTAGGAAAGTTTTTTAATGTATCTTTGGATAAGGAATTTGTCATTTGTTTTTTTGAATGGTTGTGAATATATGTTTGGATGATTAGGTAATATATTTATTAAATGTATATATAATATATATACATATATAATATATGTAGTAAAATCATATACACAATACGTTTCGCGTTGAGTTAAAATATACAGGAATTTAGGACAGGATATTCATGATTTATTTATTAGGATGGAATGTATAAAAATAAATAATGATTATATGAAACAGTACAGAACAATCATTGCTAAAAAACTAAAACACAGTGTATTTATTTTAATTTTCGTTGGCGAAACAACACTCTATTTGACCCATAGATGTTTTAGCACGCACCACGAGTAAGCTAGGTTCATATTACGCCTTGTTTATTATCATCTCAGTTCTCTGTAATCACATTAATTCTGTTACAGTATCTGTTAAATGATAATAGTTATGGTTTTTTAAAATGAAATATAAAAAAAAATATTATTTCATTTTTGTCCGAAATGTACCTTGTCGCTGACTCATTCCTCTGTTCCTTCAGTCAATCCCTTCTTCTTCATTATTCCATCAATCAATATTCCCTTCCTTTCATCAACTCCACTTCTCTCCATCTCAATCAACTTTCGTTAATTCCTCTTGCCAGTCGCTTTCTTCCTCCCTCCGTATTTGCAGTTGACTGCAATCAGCCTTTTCCTTTAGCGAAGACGAATTCCAATCAACGCTGCAAGGTTTCCCTGATGCCAGGTATGGCTAGACGGTATGTGGTTGTTTAATGAATTTCTTTATATTATACGTTTCAGAGTTGCTAGATATTGCCTGATGGAAAGATTCTTCAAGAAACATTATTTTCTGCTGTGTTCTTTTCTTCATTTATTGCCAGAATCTTAGAGGAGTCAACAGTACAACTGCCACTTGTCCTCATTAGAACGAGGCTACTTTGCAACTTTTTGGATTATTTCCATCCCAAGGGGTTCACAACCTTTTACAAAAGCTTATCTTCCAATTAAAGGATAATTTTCTTCCAGCAAGGGATCCACAACTTTTTATTATGGGCTTTTGTGCCATTTATGGGATAATTTCTCTTTTTAAGATTTTTTCTACCTATAAAGAGATCATTTGCTACCACCAAAGGTTTCACAACCCTTTATAAGAGCTTCTCTACTAATTAAGGGACACTTTTCTCCTACCAAGGAGTCCACAACCATTTAACAAGATGTTATCTGTCAATTAAGGGATGATTTTATGCCACCAAAGGATCTACAACCCCTTACATGAGCTTATCTGCCAATTTAGTGACAATTTCTAGTCACCAAGGGTTCCACAACCCTCTGTTAAGATGTTATCTGCTTATAGAAGGAGAGTCAGAAAGTTTTGTAGAAATGTAAGTTCCTTAAGCAATCATACTAAGTAAAAATAAATCTGCAGTTAGCATTTTCATCGTATTAAAAGGAAGGAAAAAAGTCTGGAGAGGGAACATATAAGCAAAAATAGAGTTCAGAAGCAATATTAAAGAATTCTGTTACATCAAAGCAAAAGGAGAATTAGGATATTACCGATGTTGATAAATATGGTCCTTTTTTCCTATTTAATTGGGGGGTTATGGGTGGGTCGGGGTTTGGGTAGGGGAAGGTTGAAGTTGATGCAGAGGTCACCAGGAGTCATCGGGACGGTCGAAAGTAATGTCGAGGTCTAGCCCAGGGCCAAAATGTGACCTTTCTTGAATAGAAACTACGATTTCTCCTCATATAATGAAATTGACCTCTATTATGATTCCCGTTTTCCGTTGGCCAAGATCCTGGAAGGCAGACTAAACCATTCTTTACCTTTTTAGAGTGAATTGTTAAAAAAAAAAAAAAAAAAAAATAGTCGACCAATTTTTAACTGTCAACCATGAAAGAATAGTGTTGACACAACGGTCACAGCACCCATAATTAGCGGAAAGTAATTGCCCTATTGAAAAATGGTTATTTGAATGTTAGAGGACATTATGGAATGGAATACCGAGGCTTTTATTAGGAAGCGAAATATGGCTTGAACGCCATATTGGTAGAAGCAAGAATGGTCAGTGTGTGTGTGTGTGTGTGTGTGTGTGTGCACTTGCGTATACACAAATACAAAGGAACGAGATCTGTGTAGTAGGCGTTTGGAGAAGTATATCTGGATACTTCGTCAATATGGCGATGAACTCGAATACATTCTTATCCCCAAATCCATTCTTCTCGGTTTGCAATCGTGACAGCCTTTAGGCCTCAAAGACGGTGAGGTTGGGACTCTACATTGTTGTAAACTTGTAATCAGTCATTTTACGCTTCTTTCGTATGTTAGGACGTGCACAACGCACAAAACTATATATATTTGTATATATATGCGTGTGTGCATGAAGTTAACAGTAAATGTGAGACTTACGCGGCAAAGTGTTGGAGCAACGGTGTAAAGTTCCCTTGCAACCGCACCTAAGCGCGCAACCACCATCATCACTAAAACAAAAGAGCCATTTATGCAATTATCTTCATATCTCTCGCTCAGACCTCCACTCGATTTAATAACCAGCATAAAACAAGCAAATGGGCTGGATAACAACACCTTGGTAGCAACGGGCCATTAGTCAAAACGTGGAAAAAAAAACCGTTAGAGTGACGAGCAACCGTTTCCCGCCAACTCGTACTAATGCCTCACGATATGTTGCCTGTAACCTGAGGGGTTTAGAGCGACTACAGTTTAAGTCGCTCCAATCTAGGACTATATTTAATGTAATCAACATATTCGGAACTCAATAAAAGACCGTAAAGGACCGTTTACAGCTTCACGTCACTTTCATAGTCGGGGAATAACGTGTGGGGGAGATTTAACGCCTATTAGGATGGTTTAAAACGTATGTTTTTTGTATTCAACATGAGTGGGAATGATTACGGGATGAATGGTAGCAATTTTGTGTGTGCGCAGATGGTCTAAAGTATATATATATATATATATATATATATATATATATATATATATATATATATATATATATATATATATATATTATATATATTTATATATACGTAATTGTGAGAGGGCTTATAGGCCTAGGTTTGATCCACGCACACAACCACAGCATAGTATACACAATGAACTTTATTATCCCCAGAGGTGTAAGTCACCGGATTAAACTTATCTCTCCTGATTTTGTATATCCCAAATTCCGGAATCATATTTCGATATAAATTACTCGCTCCTAATTTTGTGTTGCCAGCTGGGAATTAGGAATCGAGCGCTGGTCACCTCGCTCGATTTGGAATTTGGAGTTTCCTTGGGTTTTGGATATTCCAGGTGGTTTTGTCGGAATTTTTGAAGTTTGGTCCGTATAATTAAGTGTGAATATTGTTATTTATTATTTAATGTTATTTATGTTAGGTTTATATTTTGAATTCATTTAATTTTAATTTTCACAAATTTGAGCTCGAATATTGCTGAATTTTTCTCATATAATTGTATTAACGACTGAAGTGAATACAAAGTGTACTTAGTCCTGCTACATTTAAATTCTTGTGACTTTGGTAATATGTTTTTTGTGTCCAATAATGACGTGTGTTTTCTAATAATGAATATTTTATTTTAAAGCCTATAAGCACCCAGTGTTTTTTAGCCTATAAGCTCATAGTACTAACTAGATTAGTTTATAGGCCTACAACCTCACAGTGCTTAGTATTTTAGTTTTAGGCCTATAATCTCGGTACTTTTTTTTTTAGATTTAAATTGGAAGATTGTGCAAAAACCTATGCGTGGTATGTTGTTAAAATCATACCAGACGTGGACCTCGTTTTCTTGACGACAAGTGATTCAATTTTGGCAGAGATTTGAATGTAATTATGCATATAAGTGACTATTTATTTTTTGTTGGTGAGACTTTTTGCTGTAGGGGTAGTGCTAGATCTTGGTAACCAAAATCAATAATCAGTCCTGAATCACATTTCAAACTTGCTTAACCCCCTAGTGCAATTAAGTGGAAGTAGATAAGTGACTAGACTTCAAATTAAGAAGTGTAAGTATAGGGAAATATAAGTGAATACTTTAAATTAGAAGTCGAAACTAGCAATAGAAGTTGGACAAACTCCCCCAACTGTGAAATACGATTCCTCACTTCACAAAAAAAAAAAAAAAAGTTTAATTTATATTTCATTTCCAGTAAAAACAACTCTATTGGACTGACGTCACATGAATAGGTGGTGTTGAATCAGCTTGCAATTGCAGACTCGGTAAATAAGGGAAGGAATTAGCAGGAGGTGATAACAATGGGTAGATGAAGAAAGAGCAGTAAGTTTGATGAGAGTGGAAATCAACTGGCGATGCCATTGGAGGAGGTGGAACAATGGCGCCGGTTCTGAATGAAATTGGGGTTGAATGAGGTGGAACTTGATATTCTTAGTGTAATATATAAATATGAGAGAGAGAGAGAGAGAGGAGAGAAGAGAGAGAGAGAGAGAGAGAGGGTCCCGTATGAATGGATGTTCACCGAGTACTGAACTCTCTCTCTCTCTCTCTCTCTCTCTCTCTCTCTCTCTCTCTCTCTCTTTCTCTTTCATTAAAGATGAAAAGATATTAAGTAATCTATAACAGCCATTAGAAAACTCTCTCTCTCTCTCTCTCTCTCTCTGCATTCGAGGCGACTGAACGAAAGTAAGCCACTCGAAAAGAATTTATAATTGGAGTGTAACAAGATCCATTTAGGTGGTGTTTGTGGACTAAAGAGTAAGTCAATAAATGGATGAAATAGATAAATAATGAATGAATGATATATGAAATAGAATTGGAAAGTCATTCAACAATGTCTCTGTATTTTCTCTAATGAAATATTCCTACTATATTGACCTCCCAGACATGACTGAATTTCAGAGCATTTACTGATTCTAGAATGAAGTTGCTACCTCAGGCCAGTATTGACTTCGGAACTTTATCCCTGCTACCGTGTTCCTTATGCTAGTGAGGGGTATGCAGTTGCCTTAGAAACTTTAATCTTGATGAAGAAACGTTGGTTAGTAGCCCTCAATATAAGTTCCAAGGTCTGATAGAAGGTGGGAGTAGTATATGATTAATACACCTTCCATATCAAAAATATAAGTCTTACGTGCATCTATGGGTCACAATGAGACCCAAGGCTGAGAGTGAGGATGTTTTCTCACGTTTCCAGCGAAATAACCCCCGTTAGTTAATTAGTCTTTTATTTCCAGCGAATCAGACTCGAATTCCAGGCACCATTTTAGTTCCCAGGTTCTGGAATTTCCAGGGCTGGAAAAGTGCACAAATTAGGAAAAGAATTCATCTGAAAGTGGCATCAATTCGGGAGGACCACTTTGGTCTCGAGTAATTCAAAGACTAATGCTTAAGTGGAAAAGACTAATGCTTAAATAACTAAGGATCCTGATCACGTAACAAAGACTCCTGCATTTAATTATGTTCCCTGTAACTGAGACGAATTTATACCATCTCTAATTCGTTGAGCATTTTGTTAACATTGCAGAGTTAATTAATGTGGGAAAGGTTCAGGAAGTATTGGGGGAAGATTTATCCGGTGAGGTCGTGATTGTGTTGAGCGATGCATAATAAGGGTTTATATCCACATAGTTTATGGCATATCAGAGATATATAGATGGATAGATGTGGGTCTCTTTAACATACAATAGCCACAATGACCTTTCAAGTTCTCGAGTTCACGTATCTGTCAAAAAAGGTGACCAGTAGATGTTTGTGTGTTTGTGTAGTTTATCCTTAATTGATGAATGCAAAAAAACATTACCCAAAAGTCTTTTAAAGAGAAAGACACCTCCTATCCAAAGCTTCCAAAGCATTAATTCCCCATTACACAATTCTACCTTAATTTAGACAAACAAAATCTGAAACCCAACAGATAAATAAATTGATCGTCTCTTTAATGGAATCAGGTTCCCTTAAAGCTTCCCCCTCTTTACCTGAACTACAGACGTGACACTCTCTCTCTCTCTCTCTCTCTCCTCTCTCTCTCTCTCTCTCTCTCTCTCTCTCCCTTTCAGCTGGGTCATTTTTCCATCCTTCCAACCCCTTTTCAATTTGCATTTATATTAACCCTCCTTCTTCGTTCTGTGCTCAAAGGTATTTAACTCTGTGCATCGCTCTGCAGAGGGGGACGGGGATTGCTAATAGTGTTTTGAACAGTCGTCGGAATCGGGTGAAGATTGTGGTGTCTTGTGCCTCTTTTAAGTTTCATATATATTATATGTATATATAGTATATATATATATATATATATATTATATATATATATATATATATATCTGTGATTCCGCCTCATAAGCACACGCCTGTGTTGACTTCTAATTATACCTCAAAGTAACATTACAAGCAATTCAGGTAATGCAGAGTAAACAACAAAGGTTAATGAATGCACTAAGCAGTGTGCGTCACAAACAGCAAACAACAGAAGCCATTAACGGAGGCTGATACCCAGAACGAAAACGGCTAATGAGGTTCCTCAAGGTTGTCTGCTGCGACCTACTGTGTTTTGTCTGTGGTCTGATATCTGTCTGAATGATCTCAGAGTTGCCTTGGAATGGCCAAAGGCCAAGTGCTAAGACCTGTGAGGTTATTTAGCGCTGAAAGGGAGCTCGGAGTTAAAAGGTTTGAGAGTAACGGAGAAAAACCTCAGAGTTGTTTATGAAGCAATTGTTAGAATTTGAATGGAGGTATAGTAAAAGGAATGAAAGAGGTTGCTGCTAGGGGCCAAAGGGACGCTGCAAAGAAGTTTACGCAATGCCTACAGTGCACCGCTTGAGGTTCTCTGACGGCAGTACCCTCCTATGGGGACAGTTTGCCTAGGCAAAAGAGACAAGAAACATTCATAGTCAGATTTTTACTGTTGTAAAATATAACTGCTTTCACTCATGAATTCACTTTCGTTAAATAATTAGATTGATTTTCAATTGAAAGCATTGATATCTGAAATGGAAATAAGATACTTCACAATGGTATTTGTATGTATCTTGATCAGTAGCATTAAGGAAAGTTATGCCTGGTCAGCTGTTGGATAGGTTACCACCTCACACGTTGATTTCTTGATCAGTAGCATCAAGGAAAGTTTATGGACTGGTCAGCTGTTGGAAAGGTTACCACCTCACACCTCGATTTCTTGAGCAGTAGCATCAAGGAAAGTTATGACTGCTCAGCTGTTGGAAAAGGTTACCACCTCACACCTTGATTTCTTGATCAGTAGCTTGAAGGAAAGTTATGACTGGTCAGCTGTTGGAAAAGGTTACCACTTCACACCTCGATTTCTTGATCAGTAGCTTGAAGGAAAGTTATGACTGGTCAGCTGTTGGAAAGGTTACCACCTCACACCTTGATTTCTTGATCAGTAGCATCAAAGGAAAGTTATGCTGGTCAGCTGTTGGAAAGGTTACCACTTCACACCTCGATTTCTTGATCAGTAGCTTGAAGGAAAGTTATGACTGGTCAGCTGTTGGAAAGGTTACCACCTCACACCTTGATTTCTTGATCAGTAGCTTGAAGGAAAGTTTATGACTGGTCAGCTGTTGGAAAGGTTACCACTTCACACCTCGATTTCTTGATCAGTAGCTTGAAGGAAAGTTATGACTGGTCAGCTGTTGGAAAGGTTACCACCTCACACCTTGATTTCTTGATCAGTAGCATCAAGGAAAGTTATGCTGGTCAGCTGTTGGAAAGGTTACCACCTCACACTTTGATGTCTTGATCAGTAGCATCAAGGAAAGACATGACTGGTCAGCTCTTGGGAAGGTTACCATTGCTGATTGTCACTCCCCACAGTCACATAACTTCCATTCATCACAGCTGGAGTTGCAATAGGCTTTATGAGCTTGTTAGCAGAAGCCAATGGTCACAGTGTGGCCAGAAAGCCCCACGACGGAATGGGTAAATACGCCGAAGTTTCAATTCCTTGAACGAAGTGGTAACAGGGAATGGTCCCTCTCGTAATGGCGCTCTTGCTCTCCTGAGTGTTTGTTCTGTCTAGACTTTAATTAAGATCAACAACAGCTTTTAACGCTGCCTCTTTGCATAGTAATGTTTCTCGGCCATGTCGGGTTAATTCGCTTATTTCACTGACTTTGTAACTGAAGTTGTCAGTTTAAGATATCCTTGAGTGGTCATTGTATATTTATATAAGTGATATATGTAATTGTAATAGCCACAATGTCCTCTTAACTTCTCAAAGTTTTTTTTTTTATTTTTATTTTATGAAGTTCTGAGGTGTACACATATTCTAGGAACTCATCGTACATACATACATTTTACCTAGAACTCATCGCACGTATACACATACACATACATATACCTATACATACAGCGAACACTCATTCCAAGACTTCCCTCGAACGAAGAAGCCCCTCACCAAACAACACAGAACCCAAATAGTAACTAATTATGCCGCCCGATGTCTTCCCCTATCCTAAATCCCCACGATACCTCGCCAACTTGAGTTGCGTTTGCGAGATGAGGAAATTGTTTAAGGGAGAAAATTGTTTTTTAAAGGTTGGGAGAAGGACGACGACGATTCTCGCTTTCTCCGGCGAGAGTGGGTCTGGGGCCTCGTTGTGACCCATAGTGGGTAGGTCTCGTAGGATCGCTTTGGACGCTGAGTGAGGAGCGCTTTGTAATGTATTATTATTATTGGTTTTATTGAAAATAAGGCTATTTTCAGCCATTATTTTCTAGTAAAAGCCTGTATTAATGAAGGTCTTTTTCCATCATATTATTTTATTATTATTATTATCATTATTATCTATCTCATAATAGTATGACTGACTAAAAGGGTGAGGAACCCCATATATATATATATATTTTATATATATATATATATATATATATATAATATATATATATATATATATATATACGTGTCTTACACAGGTAACAAACAACGAGCATCCCAAACTAACAAGACTTCTTCTATCATGTTGTTTGTGAAAGCACAAACGTCATATCCCTGCAAGCATTCACAAGCAGAAACAAAACACTGCTTCTCTCTACCACCTTCGCTCACTTTCTACGTCCATCGAACGTCTGCCTGCCTGCATAACGCGCACAGACAGACAGACAGACAGACAAACAGGCGTTATTTGCACCTCTGTCGGCGCATGCAGGTTTGGCGAAGCCTAAAACAAAAGAAATGCAGGTTTCGCTGCAAAGAGGAGGAATGGAAGCAATTGGGAATTCTTGCAAACAATCACAGCTTGCAACAATGTCCCTTCGTTCGTTTGCTTGCAAGGGTTGGGATGAGGAGGGAGTTAAGGGGGGTTTA